>NW_005178664.1:0-13981 GCF_000350225.1 Chondrus crispus | reverse complement strand
GAAGAAGGGGCGGAAGAAGGGGCGGAAGAAGGGGCGGAAGAAGGGGCGGAAGAAGGGGCGGAAGAAGGGGCGGAAAAGCGGCTGCGTAACAAGAGCACAAGAGGACGAGAGCCGATTTAGACTGGCGAGATGCTGCCCCTACCCCAACCCATGTGAATAAGAATTGACTCGAGGGTTCCGACAGTGGATCAGTGGATGAATTAAATCAAAATAAGCAGCTGTGAATGGTCAACAAAGAGAATGCCACATGCCTGCTCGAAGTACAGTATACTGTACCTTCTGAAGGTACAATTAACTGTAACGATCCCGTATTGCCCGCGAGCAGCAACCTGCTCAAGTGCGATCTCGTCTGCATGACGGTTTCTATCTGTGATGACCACTGAGCAAAAGGGGAGGTGCCGTTGGCCAACGACGTGAGGGAGGAATGACTGAGAGTCATATGAAGGAATCACCACACTATCCACGAATGCCGCCTCCACGAATGCCGACTCCCACTCCCACCGTTGCCCCTCTAATGCTGCCCCTCTAATGCTGCACGTCTAATGCTGCACGTCTAATGCTGCACGTCTAATGCCGTACCTCTAATGCTGCACCTCTAATGCTGCACCTCATAGAGAATCATGTCCGCGACAAGCATCATGTCCTCGACAAGTCCAATGGACGGTGGACGGGCTTCTACGGCGCCAACCTAATCTCTTCCGTGGCTCTGACCGTAACCATGTCGTGAAGACTGCGTTGCCGCGCTGTCATCTCTGACAACGTCCGCATTCTTCACCACACCGTCCGCCTCCTGCCTCATCCTTTGTATTCCGCACGTGCTTGCCCGCGACGTTGGTAGCCACTTTGTCCCGCAAGTCGGTTACACCTTTGGTGCATCGTCCGCTTGAACGGTTTCTGGCATTGCACGGTAGCTGTCACTAAAGACCCTGCCCCGAGATTTCATCTTGCAGCCCCATGCGCTGCTCAACAGTGACAGCGCGCTTTCCACCAACCTCTTTGCTTCTCGATTTGTGGCATCGATTTGTGGCAGACATGTAGTCGCCGTCCTCGCCCGCGCACTGCTTTCGTTGAATACCATGTTCCCACGACGTTTCTTTACACTTTGGGTTCGATGCTCATTCTCCTCAAGGGCGAGCTCCACCATGAGCACTGGAGTAGCTCTATTCTCTCGATCACCAAATTGCTTTTATATAATCGGGACTAATTCTGTTTCTGAGGACGGACCGTTGCATGCCTCATGCTTTTCATGCCTCCCGCATATCATACCTGCATAAACTATTGAATAGATAATAACACATTACATGGAAGAGCGAAACTGAGAACGAGATACGAGACGTGCAAGCAAAACGAAGCCATGAAAAGTAATTTACATCAAGTGAGAATAACACACAAAAGACTTGTTTACTAGCTGTGCTCACGGATTTACGCTCACAGAAGAGCGCAGAAGAGACCATGTGAGATGGTGATGTAGCGAGGTGGACAAACAGCTTGAAATGTTTAACAGTCTTGTGAAAGTAATGATGATAAAGCAGAGTAGGCATAGAGGCAGAGGTGTTTGTGCGGCGAACATGTTGAAACGTTGAAACTTAAAACTTGTCGTCCGTCATGGATACAAGCTCTTAAATGCACAACCTCAATTACTGCTTGTATTACGCTCCTTTTTCATCTGCCCATCGCTTCTTCTCGAGTAGTATGAGAAAGTATTGAGAGCAGAGGAATCGTAATGAAAGCTTGAGAGTCTCCAGGAATTTATCAGCAGCCAGAAGTAACGAGCAGACGGACAGGACGGACAGGACGGACAGGTCACAAACAAAAACGTTTTATGCCGCCATACGTTTTCTTGAACATCCATAAGACCGCGGGATGAACAAGAAAACGATGAAGGCATCACATCCCCCCACCCACCGTCGTGAGCGAGGGGCACTCCCCTGTACTTTGATGAACAACCATAAAACAGGTACAGTAGTTGAACACCAAAATAACGAGGAGCATAGTCGTGCTCCCGTCCACCGTCGTGAACGAGAGCTCCCCCTTCCACCGCAGTGAAAGAGAGACATCCCGCTCCCACCCACCGTCGCGAGTGAGAGCCATCCTTCCCCGCACACCGCAATGTGCAAAGGACCCGACCGAGGTCTCACCCACCGTCATGAGTGAGGACCCACCTGCCCCCGTCCAACAGTCGTGAACGAAGACCCCCTTGACGCCTCACACCGTAGTGAGCGACGACAACCCCCCGGATCTTGCCCATCAACATTTGTCAATGGGTGACCCGGTTCCGCCCGGTGTCCGCCCCCAGCATGCGCCCATGCCGAGCCACGCACCCGAGCACCTATCTTCCCCTAGCCTTGGTCTCTTGAGATCTTGAGCCTTCTATGCGACACCTCTCCACGACCGTCCCACGGGCCGTGAAGAGACGCGACCAGCGCAGTCCTCAGCCATGAAGGCTGATGCGGTGGTCCTGCGACGATCCAGTGCATGCCTTGCTGGGCCACTCCCGAACATCCCAACTGTTCGTTCAGCGCCGTTTTCAACCCAAACACAACAACGGGCCGAGATGTGCGCGGGTCGAAAACAGCACTGCGATCCGAGGGCAAGGCATAGCACTGGGGCCTACGGCGCGCCATGGTCTTCTAGGGGCCCCATCTTGAACCTACGCCAACAAACAAAACGAGTAAACAGTCTCAGTTAGTCATCATGAAGTGCAGCACGCTCCTTGCTAAAAAAAGTAGTATGGAAGCGTGCGGCGGATGGAATGGGCGCACGCTGTGAAGGGATGCAAGGAGATGCATTTCAGCATAAAAACAACTCCCCGTACATCGTGTCGAATAGTTAAGGTAAAGATGCGAGACGGACTCCAACGGGACTTATATACTGCTGTCCCGCGTCGTTTTTGATAAAGTATCATAAGCAGAGGATTTGGTGTGCATTCAGGCGAATGCAGACTGACTTGCTTGTGTCAGTTCTTTTGTGATGCAATCTCGGACACGAACACTCACGGCTCTGAATCGAGGACAAAAGATAGTTAAGTTTGTCAGTATTCGTGCTGTCGACACGAAACGCGTGTTTAAAATCCTGGCATATCTAGCATTTAGAACATGTCCTGAAGAGATAAACGTGGGGCCTGTTATCATTGAACGATAGCTGACATCGAAGAACCTCCCGCAAAGTCTCATCTCGCAGCACCGTGGCCTGTTCAGCAGTGAAACCGTGCTTCCACTTCCGCTTGGTTTCTCGGTCTGCCGCGGCATTGCGCTCGCCATCTATCTATCCATATTTGCTCTTACAATTGCTGTCCAGTAAAGGTCACGCAGCAATCCTTTCATCTCATCTCATCCCATCTCATCTCATCTCATCTCATCTCATCTCATCTCATCTCATCTCATCTCATCTCATCCCATTCCACAGCCGCGTGGCTTATTCGGCGGTGAAATCCGGCTTCCACCAACATCACAGCTTCTCCATCCGGTGCTGAATTGCCGTCGCCCTACCCGCTCCCCCGGTGCCTTTTAATATCGAACATGGGGGGCAGCATCTCATCTGGCATTCCCTTTCGCAGTCCCATCCCTTGTCACGCCGCACGCCGTCAAGCCCGCGTTGCTAAAGACATCAACTACAACGTCCGCACTCTTCACCGCATCATCCGGCATGCCCTTCGCATTCCGGAAACGCCTACGCCCGATTCATAGCCACCTTTTCCCGCTCGCCGGTTACAACTTCCCTGTATTGGCCGCTGGCATTTCACGTTGGCTGTCATTGAAGACCCTGGGGTGAGATCTCATCTCGCAGCGCATTGGCTTATTCAAAAGTGAAAGTCCACTATCAACCTACCCTGACTTTCTCAATCAGCAACGCCATTGTCCCCGCCATCCGTGCTCCCCTGCCTTCCGATCAACCAGACCATTTTTTCGTGCGCTACATACACAAAGATCTTGATATCCTGGTCATGCGATAGGGTGTGTGAACCAAGATATCGTGAAGTGAAAAACAACGTAGGTACAGCAAGG
Organism: Chondrus crispus; assembly: GCF_000350225.1. Lineage (NCBI taxonomy): Eukaryota > Rhodophyta > Florideophyceae > Gigartinales > Gigartinaceae > Chondrus > Chondrus crispus. The sequence continues at coordinate 9,977 of NW_005178664.1, read as the reverse complement.
TTGATTTCGCGAGATAAACTGGTTGCTCGTATGCAGAACAGTCCCCACTATTATTGTTGGTTACTTATTTTCAAGCCTCACCCTGCAGCTTCACGCATATCCCTACAAAGAATTCGGCTACTCGAACCTTCACGACATAAAGAAAAACGTACCAAGTGAGGGGAGCGGCGGTTGTCTTAGTTAAAATGGTATTGTGGTAATGGCATTGCACTTGCATGGTGCTGTAGTTGGAGAAAGATGACTCTTCAGTACTGATTTCCTGACTTGCACCATGCCATCAAGCTTTGCTGGGGAAAAACATGGAGAAAAGTATGGAGAAAAGTATGGAGAAAAACATGGTGAAAACCATGGAGAAAAACACGTCCACATACTCCCTTTCCTACCGAACAAGGCGCAAAAAGCCGAGAGAGGTTGCGTTATTCACACGCACTTGAACCAAAGTCCATACTCGTGACAACACCCCACAAGCTTCACGTGCTCACCCTGCCTCCTCTCCCCGAGAAGTCCCCTGTCCCACGAAAGCCTCAACCTGAAACGACACCCTGCCTCCTCTCGCCGAGACCTCCCCTGTCCCACAAAAGCCTCAACCTGAAACGACACCCTGCCTCCTCTCCCCGAGACTTCCCCTGTCTCACAAAAGCCTCAACCTGAAACGACACCATGGGGCAACGCCGTTTCGTCTACCCTTGAATGGTCGACTTTATTGAGAGAGTATTGGGTCTACCCTTCGAAGGGTATTTAGAAGCTGGGCAACCGCGTTCCGTGTATTTTAGAAACTGCGCCACGCCGTTCTGTTTATTTAGAAACTGCGCAAAAAGAACCGCAAAACATCATCTCCCACCGTCCCACCATCTCCCACCGTCCCACCATCTCCCGTCATTTTCCGTCCCACTACAGTACAGATCTGTACTGTATCATCCATCCTGCTCTTACAAAACCCTAATCCAGCCCCCCGGCCCTCCACATTGGCATCTCTCCCTACCTTCACTCGCACCCCTTCATCCGCACCCCTTCATCCCCCCCAACCGTCGCTGTGCTCTCTCCTTCCTGACGCCGTCCCCCCCTGCATCGCCTGCGCCCATCCCTACGAATCGGCCACGCTCCTGAGTTTGCCCCTGCCGCTGAATCTACGCGCAATCCTTGCGCCGCCGGCCACACGCAACGCGCTTGTCAACGCCTCCACCGAGTCTTCCAGAAGCTCATCGGGCAGTCGTACCACCGCTACCAGCTTCTGCGTCTTCTCTGCCGCGCGCTTGGCAGCCGCGAGCGACTGCTCCTCAAGGTTGCGTTTCCGATCTTCTTGGAGCGAGCGTGCCAGCTCCACATCTTTTTCTTGCCGAAGACGACGCGCTTCGAGCAGCGCGGGGTTAGTGTTGGAGCGAAAACGAGAGTCCATGCGCTCGATGTAGGAGTGCGTAAGAGATTCGATCGACGATCGACGACGGGCTTGGGTGTTGTGCGTGGGATGGGATAGGGACAGGCATCGAGACGGCACGTCGGGTTTCGTCGAGCCTTGTTGAGATGTCCGTACTCAATGATCCGATCTCGCTGGAGCCCTCAGACGGAGTAGCCGTCTCCTCCGACCCGGATGAAGCCTGTTCCGCGGACGTGGTGCCTTCACCGGCCATGCTACCGGTGCTTAAAATTTCGTCACTTGAACCACTAGAATCACAATCGTCGGAATAGTCATTATCCGATGACTTTTGGTCGTTATTTTCAGCCTCGGCAAGCGAGGCGGCGATGGCTGCTGCAATAGCGGCTTCCTCGTCATGCACGACCGAGGTCAGAGGTAGGTTGGGACAATTGACAGAAGCTCGTTCAGTGACACGGCGAGTACGAACAGCCCAAGACTTGTCCTATGATCTGTGATAGAATTGTATGATTCCACGCCTTGACCATCTTGATTTCCCGAGAGAGGCAATCTTTCACCGGAGCGGGGGTCTAGAAGAGCCAGATGGGGATGACCGTCAACAGGAAAGAATGCATGGTATCGGTCGGCATCCGAGGAGCCTTTCGTGCACATGAGGATTTTGTCTGCAATACAGTGTGTGTTGACCGTTGACAAGACGGAAGAGCTTGTTGGGTTGGTGGTAGGCTCCTGCAAGGCTCCTGCACGCCAAGCCGGGCGGGGCGGCAGGTGTTGCGGAAGAGAAGGGGCGGAAGAGAAGGGGCGGAAGAAGGGGCGGAAGAAGGGGCGGAAGAAGGGGCGGAAGAAGGGGCGGAAGAAGGGGCGGAAGAAGGGGCGGAAAAGCGGCTGCGTAACAAGAGCACAAGAGGACGAGAGCCGATTTAGACTGGCGAGATGCTGCCCCTACCCCAACCCATGTGAATAAGAATTGACTCGAGGGTTCCGACAGTGGATCAGTGGATGAATTAAATCAAAATAAGCAGCTGTGAATGGTCAACAAAGAGAATGCCACATGCCTGCTCGAAGTACAGTATACTGTACCTTCTGAAGGTACAATTAACTGTAACGATCCCGTATTGCCCGCGAGCAGCAACCTGCTCAAGTGCGATCTCGTCTGCATGACGGTTTCTATCTGTGATGACCACTGAGCAAAAGGGGAGGTGCCGTTGGCCAACGACGTGAGGGAGGAATGACTGAGAGTCATATGAAGGAATCACCACACTATCCACGAATGCCGCCTCCACGAATGCCGACTCCCACTCCCACCGTTGCCCCTCTAATGCTGCCCCTCTAATGCTGCACGTCTAATGCTGCACGTCTAATGCTGCACGTCTAATGCCGTACCTCTAATGCTGCACCTCTAATGCTGCACCTCATAGAGAATCATGTCCGCGACAAGCATCATGTCCTCGACAAGTCCAATGGACGGTGGACGGGCTTCTACGGCGCCAACCTAATCTCTTCCGTGGCTCTGACCGTAACCATGTCGTGAAGACTGCGTTGCCGCGCTGTCATCTCTGACAACGTCCGCATTCTTCACCACACCGTCCGCCTCCTGCCTCATCCTTTGTATTCCGCACGTGCTTGCCCGCGACGTTGGTAGCCACTTTGTCCCGCAAGTCGGTTACACCTTTGGTGCATCGTCCGCTTGAACGGTTTCTGGCATTGCACGGTAGCTGTCACTAAAGACCCTGCCCCGAGATTTCATCTTGCAGCCCCATGCGCTGCTCAACAGTGACAGCGCGCTTTCCACCAACCTCTTTGCTTCTCGATTTGTGGCATCGATTTGTGGCAGACATGTAGTCGCCGTCCTCGCCCGCGCACTGCTTTCGTTGAATACCATGTTCCCACGACGTTTCTTTACACTTTGGGTTCGATGCTCATTCTCCTCAAGGGCGAGCTCCACCATGAGCACTGGAGTAGCTCTATTCTCTCGATCACCAAATTGCTTTTATATAATCGGGACTAATTCTGTTTCTGAGGACGGACCGTTGCATGCCTCATGCTTTTCATGCCTCCCGCATATCATACCTGCATAAACTATTGAATAGATAATAACACATTACATGGAAGAGCGAAACTGAGAACGAGATACGAGACGTGCAAGCAAAACGAAGCCATGAAAAGTAATTTACATCAAGTGAGAATAACACACAAAAGACTTGTTTACTAGCTGTGCTCACGGATTTACGCTCACAGAAGAGCGCAGAAGAGACCATGTGAGATGGTGATGTAGCGAGGTGGACAAACAGCTTGAAATGTTTAACAGTCTTGTGAAAGTAATGATGATAAAGCAGAGTAGGCATAGAGGCAGAGGTGTTTGTGCGGCGAACATGTTGAAACGTTGAAACTTAAAACTTGTCGTCCGTCATGGATACAAGCTCTTAAATGCACAACCTCAATTACTGCTTGTATTACGCTCCTTTTTCATCTGCCCATCGCTTCTTCTCGAGTAGTATGAGAAAGTATTGAGAGCAGAGGAATCGTAATGAAAGCTTGAGAGTCTCCAGGAATTTATCAGCAGCCAGAAGTAACGAGCAGACGGACAGGACGGACAGGACGGACAGGTCACAAACAAAAACGTTTTATGCCGCCATACGTTTTCTTGAACATCCATAAGACCGCGGGATGAACAAGAAAACGATGAAGGCATCACATCCCCCCACCCACCGTCGTGAGCGAGGGGCACTCCCCTGTACTTTGATGAACAACCATAAAACAGGTACAGTAGTTGAACACCAAAATAACGAGGAGCATAGTCGTGCTCCCGTCCACCGTCGTGAACGAGAGCTCCCCCTTCCACCGCAGTGAAAGAGAGACATCCCGCTCCCACCCACCGTCGCGAGTGAGAGCCATCCTTCCCCGCACACCGCAATGTGCAAAGGACCCGACCGAGGTCTCACCCACCGTCATGAGTGAGGACCCACCTGCCCCCGTCCAACAGTCGTGAACGAAGACCCCCTTGACGCCTCACACCGTAGTGAGCGACGACAACCCCCCGGATCTTGCCCATCAACATTTGTCAATGGGTGACCCGGTTCCGCCCGGTGTCCGCCCCCAGCATGCGCCCATGCCGAGCCACGCACCCGAGCACCTATCTTCCCCTAGCCTTGGTCTCTTGAGATCTTGAGCCTTCTATGCGACACCTCTCCACGACCGTCCCACGGGCCGTGAAGAGACGCGACCAGCGCAGTCCTCAGCCATGAAGGCTGATGCGGTGGTCCTGCGACGATCCAGTGCATGCCTTGCTGGGCCACTCCCGAACATCCCAACTGTTCGTTCAGCGCCGTTTTCAACCCAAACACAACAACGGGCCGAGATGTGCGCGGGTCGAAAACAGCACTGCGATCCGAGGGCAAGGCATAGCACTGGGGCCTACGGCGCGCCATGGTCTTCTAGGGGCCCCATCTTGAACCTACGCCAACAAACAAAACGAGTAAACAGTCTCAGTTAGTCATCATGAAGTGCAGCACGCTCCTTGCTAAAAAAAGTAGTATGGAAGCGTGCGGCGGATGGAATGGGCGCACGCTGTGAAGGGATGCAAGGAGATGCATTTCAGCATAAAAACAACTCCCCGTACATCGTGTCGAATAGTTAAGGTAAAGATGCGAGACGGACTCCAACGGGACTTATATACTGCTGTCCCGCGTCGTTTTTGATAAAGTATCATAAGCAGAGGATTTGGTGTGCATTCAGGCGAATGCAGACTGACTTGCTTGTGTCAGTTCTTTTGTGATGCAATCTCGGACACGAACACTCACGGCTCTGAATCGAGGACAAAAGATAGTTAAGTTTGTCAGTATTCGTGCTGTCGACACGAAACGCGTGTTTAAAATCCTGGCATATCTAGCATTTAGAACATGTCCTGAAGAGATAAACGTGGGGCCTGTTATCATTGAACGATAGCTGACATCGAAGAACCTCCCGCAAAGTCTCATCTCGCAGCACCGTGGCCTGTTCAGCAGTGAAACCGTGCTTCCACTTCCGCTTGGTTTCTCGGTCTGCCGCGGCATTGCGCTCGCCATCTATCTATCCATATTTGCTCTTACAATTGCTGTCCAGTAAAGGTCACGCAGCAATCCTTTCATCTCATCCCATCTCATCCCATCTCATCTCATCTCATCTCATCTCATCTCATCTCATCTCATCTCATCTCATCTCATCCCATCTCATCCCATTCCACAGCCGCGTGGCTTATTCGGCGGTGAAATCCGGCTTCCACCAACATCACAGCTTCTCCATCCGGTGCTGAATTGCCGTCGCCCTACCCGCTCCCCCGGTGCCTTTTAATATCGAACATGGGGGGCAGCATCTCATCTGGCATTCCCTTTCGCAGTCCCATCCCTTGTCACGCCGCACGCCGTCAAGCCCGCGTTGCTAAAGACATCAACTACAACGTCCGCACTCTTCACCGCATCATCCGGCATGCCCTTCGCATTCCGGAAACGCCTACGCCCGATTCATAGCCACCTTTTCCCGCTCGCCGGTTACAACTTCCCTGTATTGGCCGCTGGCATTTCACGTTGGCTGTCATTGAAGACCCTGGGGTGAGATCTCATCTCGCAGCGCATTGGCTTATTCAAAAGTGAAAGTCCACTATCAACCTACCCTGACTTTCTCAATCAGCAACGCCATTGTCCCCGCCATCCGTGCTCCCCTGCCTTCCGATCAACCAGACCATTTTTTCGTGCGCTACATACACAAAGATCTTGATATCCTGGTCATGCGATAGGGTGTGTGAACCAAGATATCGTGAAGTGAAAAACAACGTAGGTACAGCAAGGTTGATTTCGCGAGATAAACTGGTTGCTCGTATGCAGAACAGTCCCCACTATTATTGTTGGTTACTTATTTTCAAGCCTCACCCTGCAGCTTCACGCATATCCCTACAAAGAATTCGGCTACTCGAACCTTCACGACATAAAGAAAAACGTACCAAGTGAGGGGAGCGGCGGTTGTCTTAGTTAAAATGGTATTGTGGTAATGGCATTGCACTTGCATGGTGCTGTAGTTGGAGAAAGATGACTCTTCAGTACTGATTTCCTGACTTGCACCATGCCATCAAGCTTTGCTGGGGAAAAACATGGAGAAAAGTATGGAGAAAAGTATGGAGAAAAACATGGTGAAAACCATGGAGAAAAACACGTCCACATACTCCCTTTCCTACCGAACAAGGCGCAAAAAGCCGAGAGAGGTTGCGTTATTCACACGCACTTGAACCAAAGTCCATACTCGTGACAACACCCCACAAGCTTCACGTGCTCACCCTGCCTCCTCTCCCCGAGAAGTCCCCTGTCCCACGAAAGCCTCAACCTGAAACGACACCCTGCCTCCTCTCGCCGAGACCTCCCCTGTCCCACAAAAGCCTCAACCTGAAACGACACCCTGCCTCCTCTCCCCGAGACTTCCCCTGTCTCACAAAAGCCTCAACCTGAAACGACACCATGGGGCAACGCCGTTTCGTCTACCCTTGAATGGTCGACTTTATTGAGAGAGTATTGGGTCTACCCTTCGAAGGGTATTTAGAAGCTGGGCAACCGCGTTCCGTGTATTTTAGAAACTGCGCCACGCCGTTCTGTTTATTTAGAAACTGCGCAAAAAGAACCGCAAAACATCATCTCCCACCGTCCCACCATCTCCCACCGTCCCACCATCTCCCGTCATTTTCCGTCCCACTACAGTACAGATCTGTACTGTATCATCCATCCTGCTCTTACAAAACCCTAATCCAGCCCCCCGGCCCTCCACATTGGCATCTCTCCCTACCTTCACTCGCACCCCTTCATCCGCACCCCTTCATCCCCCCCAACCGTCGCTGTGCTCTCTCCTTCCTGACGCCGTCCCCCCCTGCATCGCCTGCGCCCATCCCTACGAATCGGCCACGCTCCTGAGTTTGCCCCTGCCGCTGAATCTACGCGCAATCCTTGCGCCGCCGGCCACACGCAACGCGCTTGTCAACGCCTCCACCGAGTCTTCCAGAAGCTCATCGGGCAGTCGTACCACCGCTACCAGCTTCTGCGTCTTCTCTGCCGCGCGCTTGGCAGCCGCGAGCGACTGCTCCTCAAGGTTGCGTTTCCGATCTTCTTGGAGCGAGCGTGCCAGCTCCACATCTTTTTCTTGCCGAAGACGACGCGCTTCGAGCAGCGCGGGGTTAGTGTTGGAGCGAAAACGAGAGTCCATGCGCTCGATGTAGGAGTGCGTAAGAGATTCGATCGACGATCGACGACGGGCTTGGGTGTTGTGCGTGGGATGGGATAGGGACAGGCATCGAGACGGCACGTCGGGTTTCGTCGAGCCTTGTTGAGATGTCCGTACTCAATGATCCGATCTCGCTGGAGCCCTCAGACGGAGTAGCCGTCTCCTCCGACCCGGATGAAGCCTGTTCCGCGGACGTGGTGCCTTCACCGGCCATGCTACCGGTGCTTAAAATTTCGTCACTTGAACCACTAGAATCACAATCGTCGGAATAGTCATTATCCGATGACTTTTGGTCGTTATTTTCAGCCTCGGCAAGCGAGGCGGCGATGGCTGCTGCAATAGCGGCTTCCTCGTCATGCACGACCGAGGTCAGAGGTAGGTTGGGACAATTGACAGAAGCTCGTTCAGTGACACGGCGAGTACGAACAGCCCAAGACTTGTCCTATGATCTGTGATAGAATTGTATGATTCCACGCCTTGACCATCTTGATTTCCCGAGAGAGGCAATCTTTCACCGGAGCGGGGGTCTAGAAGAGCCAGATGGGGATGACCGTCAACAGGAAAGAATGCATGGTATCGGTCGGCATCCGAGGAGCCTTTCGTGCGTCTTCACGTCTTCACATGAGGATTTTGTCTGCAATACAGTGTGTGTTGACCGTTGACAAGACGGAAGAGCTTGTTGGGTTGGTGGTAGGCTCCTGCACGCCAAGCCGGGCGGGGCGGCAGGTGTTGCGGAAGAGAAGGGGCGGAAGAGAAGGGGCGGAAGAAGGGGCGGAAGAAGGGGCGGAAGAAGGGGCGGAAGAAGGGGCGGAAGAAGGGGCGGAAGAAGGGGCAGAAAAGCGGCTGCGTAACAAGAGCACAAGAGGACGAGAGCCGATTTAGACTGGCGAGATGCTGCCCCTACCCCAACCCATGTGAATAAGAATTGACTCGAGGGTTCCGACAGTGGATCAGTGGATGAATTAAATCAAAATAAGCAGCTGTGAATGGTCAACAAAGAGAATGCCACATGCCTGCTCGAAGTACAGTATACTGTACCTTCTGAAGGTACAATTAACTGTAACGATCCCGTATTGCCCGCGAGCAGCAACCTGCTCAAGTGCGATCTCGTCTGCATGACGGTTTCTATCTGTGATGACCACTGAGCAAAAGGGGAGGTGCCGTTGGCCAACGACGTGAGGGAGGAATGACTGAGAGTCATATGAAGGAATCACCACACTATCCACGAATGCCGCCTCCACGAATGCCGACTCCCACTCCCACCGTTGCCCCTCTAATGCTGCCCCTCTAATGCTGCACGTCTAATGCTGCACGTCTAATGCTGCACGTCTAATGCCGTACCTCTAATGCTGCACCTCTAATGCTGCACCTCATAGAGAATCATGTCCGCGACAAGCATCATGTCCTCGACAAGTCCAATGGACGGTGGACGGGCTTCTACGGCGCCAACCTAATCTCTTCCGTGGCTCTGACCGTAACCATGTCGTGAAGACTGCGTTGCCGCGCTGTCATCTCTGACAACGTCCGCATTCTTCACCACACCGTCCGCCTCCTGCCTCATCCTTTGTATTCCGCACGTGCTTGCCCGCGACGTTGGTAGCCACTTTGTCCCGCAAGTCGGTTACACCTTTGGTGCATCGTCCGCTTGAACGGTTTCTGGCATTGCACGGTAGCTGTCACTAAAGACCCTGCCCCGAGATTTCATCTTGCAGCCCCATGCGCTGCTCAACAGTGACAGCGCGCTTTCCACCAACCTCTTTGCTTCTCGATTTGTGGCATCGATTTGTGGCAGACATGTAGTCGCCGTCCTCGCCCGCGCACTGCTTTCGTTGAATACCATGTTCCCACGACGTTTCTTTACACTTTGGGTTCGATGCTCATTCTCCTCAAGGGCGAGCTCCACCATGAGCACTGGAGTAGCTCTATTCTCTCGATCACCAAATTGCTTTTATATAATCGGGACTAATTCTGTTTCTGAGGACGGACCGTTGCATGCCTCATGCTTTTCATGCCTCCCGCATATCATACCTGCATAAACTATTGAATAGATAATAACACATTACATGGAAGAGCGAAACTGAGAACGAGATACGAGACGTGCAAGCAAAACGAAGCCATGAAAAGTAATTTACATCAAGTGAGAATAACACACAAAAGACTTGTTTACTAGCTGTGCTCACGGATTTACGCTCACAGAAGAGCGCAGAAGAGACCATGTGAGATGGTGATGTAGCGAGGTGGACAAACAGCTTGAAATGTTTAACAGTCTTGTGAAAGTAATGATGATAAAGCAGAGTAGGCATAGAGGCAGAGGTGTTTGTGCGGCGAACATGTTGAAACGTTGAAACTTAAAACTTGCTTTCCAGCACAC
>NW_005178663.1:0-14097 GCF_000350225.1 Chondrus crispus | reverse complement strand
CTACGTCACCCTCCTCTATGGCAACTTCTACGTCCTCCCGGTCCGCGTAATGATGCGATCCCTCCTCGCCAACAGCCCGGACGTCGCGGCCGGTGTGCGCGACCGCGTCGTCCTGGTCACCTCCTCGACCTCTCCCGCCGCCATCACCCAAATGCGCCGCGACGGCCTGACCGTCCTGCCCGTCCCCAACGTCCACTCGCCCTACACGTCGCACGCCAAGTTCGACGACCGCTTCGCCGAGGTCATGACCAAGCTCACCGTCTTCAACCTCACCACCTACTCGCGCATCGTCTTCATCGACGCCGACTCTCTCGTCTTGCGCGATCTCTCCCCGCTCTTCTCGTGCGCCCGCTTCTGCGCCGCCTTCATCAACCCGTGCTACTTCAACTCGGGCCTCATGCTGCTCACCCCTGACCGCGCCCTCTTCACCGACATGCACCGCGTGCTTCCGACCACCCCGTCCTACGACGGTGGCGACCAGGGCTTCCTCAACGAGTACTTCCCGGCCATGCTGGACGCCCCTGTCTTCGATCCTGACCATCCACCCCCCGTCCGCCCGCCCTTCGCCCGCCTCCCCTTCTCGTGGCACGTCGACCACAGCGCCTACTACCCGACCTTCTCCTTCGCCTTTGAAAACTCAAACCGCTGCGGCCGCCGACACAACATCGAGTGGCTCGGGCCCCCGCTCTGCAAGCCCTGGCTCTGGTGGACCTACGCCGCCCTCGACCTCTCCTGGACATGGAACCACTACCGCGCCATGCTCCCAGACCCGTACCCGCCCGCCCTGGGCACGCGCCGCAACGCCGTCCTCCTCATCCTCACCTCCTACCTCCTCCTGGTCACCATGCACCGCCTATTCGCCGCCCGCCGCGCCCCCGTCGCCCGCCTCGTCCGCCTCCTGACCCGCCTCAACCCGTCCGTCAAGGCCTCGCCGCGCATGGCCTGCTTCTACCCCGTCGCCCTCGGTCTCCTCCTCTGGGCCGTGCACTTTGCGGCCGCCGTCGTCCTGGTCCCGCAGATCCTGCAGCCGCGCTACGCCCGCGTCGTCTTCTTCCACCTGCGCCTCGTCGGCACCCTCGCCGCGCTCGCGGGCACAGGCCTCCTCGTGTGCGCCGCGCAGCGCGCCGCTCTGCTTGGCGGCGGCTCCGCCGGCTCCGCCAGGGCCGTCGCCGCCGCGTTTCGCCGCATGGTAGTGCTCGCAGCGCTCGACGCCGCGTATCTGCTCGTGGCCGAGCAAGTGCTGTGGGCAAGGCCCTTCCAAACCATGTGGGCGAAGGGAATCGCAGTGCTTTCCGTGCTGTTTGGGCAGGCTGTTTTGGCAGCCGCTGTGCTGGCAAGGACCGCCTTGATGTGGTCGAGGCTGGCACAGGGCGACGCAGCCAGGGAGGCGCGGTGACAAGATCCCTTCCGGGCTGCGCTCGTGCCGTGCCGCTGGTGAAGGCTTGGACGGCGCGATGAGCTGATCTCGGCGATTTTGCTGTTTTAGCTCTCAACTTGACACGCAAAGGAAGTACTGTAGAGGAATGGATGTGCCTGATGCCGATATTCTAAGGGACGCAAGCATCTGCTGAAGCTCAAGCATCTGCTGAATGCTTGCACAAATGAGCAAACCTCTCAAGAGGTTTTCTCATTTGTGCCTCTTCAGAGGTTTGCTCATTTGTGCTACCACTCGGCACCATGGTTTGCCAATTACAGTACAGCTTTACAAGTTTGCGAAACTGTTTCACAAAAAAAAAAAAAAGTGGGTGGGGCTTTAGAGCGAGCAACCAAGTTGTGACGTACCGTGTGCTTCCTGAAGGAGATGATGCAAATTACCAATCTCTCAATCTCTGCACCAGCCCTGACCACAAATGAACATCCAGGAACAATGTGTATCGACCTCAGTGCGTTATCGTCACTATAAAGCCCAAGATTATGACGATGTGGTGGAGCTATGCAGAAACGTTTACGGTGGCAAAGATTATCTCCCCAGGATTCTGGAGGCCTTGCCATCCGACCCCTTATGTTCACCAAGAGTTATTTGCCAGGGAGACAAGGTGGTAGCTTTTTGCAATTTGCGATTCTTGGAGAGCGATGCTGACTCTCACCATGTCGCTTACATTGAAGCAGTTCGAGTGTCGGAAGACAATCGCCGTCAAGGCCTGGCGACTCGCATCGTCCAGGAGACCATGGACAGTGAAATCGCCCGTGTCAACTCCCCAAATCCTGTTCGCTTCTTATCAACGACAGGGCACGACAGCGTCGCCATGCCGACCATTTTTGAAAGAGCCGGCTGGGCACGCCGTGGCCTCTCACTCATCTGGCCCTCAGATGCCAACTGCAACGCTATTAGGAATTCTAGTGCAGATGTGCGAGGTCGATATTTGGATTTGCTCAAAGTGTCGTCGTTTATTCCACTAGCCGCCAAACAATGTATATCGCGCTGGAGACAACTACACGATTCACGAGACATTCTTCTAGCATTACAGGATCTTCGAGCCCGTGGTGGCTGTTTCTTGCTACCACAATACTATTCCCTAAATACCGCTACAGGAGCCTCAAAGTTTCTGCAGTCCCAATTTTCAAAACAGGAGCGTCGCGAAGTATGGAGGCTGGAGAGGGACGACAGACCGCCTGTAACAATCTTCATTTCCGTCAAAACTGCAGCTCCATCAAATCAGCAGCCGGACCAATTCGTTTCGGTCTGCGCTGCAGACGTCTCCGGCGTCGAATGCTGCATCGCGTTTTTGGCATCCCAGGAGCAGTTGACTTACTTTCGAATATCGCTGGACCCCTTGATAAGCCTCGAGGATATGAAGAAATCTCCTCTTCTCTCAAAAGCAGGCTTCTCAGGTTTTCTCATCTTTGAAGCAACAAAGTGAGCGAAAGCATTTTCTCCACAACAGGGCACCCCCGTATAAAAGCTACAAAGACCCCAACGACCTGAGGTCCGGCAGGCCGAGAGGCCCGGATAACAGCAGCTTCGCCGACCACAGCACTCGATTGCGCTTATACTGCGCCGCTAGAACGCCTCCAGCGTACACCGCAACGACAACATGCGCGAGGCCCAACGCCTCAGCGATCAGGCGGAGCGTCTCTATCGCGTCGGCGCCTACCAAACCTGTACTCGCACGTCCAAACCCTGCGGCTGTCACCGCAGCCAGAATGACGATTCCAGCGCGCATTCTAGCCGTGAGCACAAACCGTTCCCCATCCGGAACGATCTCGTCGGTCACCGGCGGGACCAGCCACTCGCTAGCAGCGCGCAAGTCCTGTGCCGTCGGCACACCCGCCCTCAGCGCCCGCCGGTTGTTCCCTGCGACCGACGGCGCGCCTGCACCTTCCTTTGAGCCGTTCAGCACCTCCTCCGCGTCGCTGAGCTTCGCCTCCAAGTCGCGCCCGATAACGACCGACGCCCCGTCCACGTCAGCGTTAAATTCCCATACCCCCGAGCTGGCAACGGGCGGCGGCTGTATAAAGCTGGTCTCGTCCACGGCGAGGCCGAGGCGTCGCGACACCTCTAGATAGCCCCCCTGTTCCATGATCCGCGACACGAGGTCGGTCCTCCCGGCTGCGCCCAGCGCCGTGTACGCCAGCGGGTTCGGCCCGGGGTCATCGCAGGCGTCTAGATAGGCGCGGATTTCACCTTCGAGCTTGGCGAATGAGGCGGGGTCGTTTGAAGTGCTGCAGTGCCAGTGGGGGGAAGAGCGGGTGCGGCGGCGCACGGATGGGCGCGAGTCGAAAGATGATGCGTGGGAGAGGAAGCGCAGGGATGGACCGCTTCCCGACAGCGGTTGACGGGAAAACGGTGCCTGGATAAAGGCCGCCTCCGGTGCCGACATGAGTGCCTTGTTTTGAGACAGGGCACTTCGCTTTCAATGAGGAGGAAAGTCTCACCGCAGCGTTTCAGAGCGCGGCTTGGGAAGTAATGAACAAGCTGAGAAAGGTAAAGGGCTCACCTTCGAGATACACGAGTACAGCACCTCGGAGAGCAGCAAGAGAGAAGATGGGACCCAGTGTGGCAATGCGAGAACGGATAAAACTTGCAATTATTTTTCCGACTCGTCATGCATGAGTTCACGCCCCATTGGAGGGAGGCTGCCCCCATCAGCAGTGACCCCAAACTGGACAACATCCCTCTCGTATCTATCGGGCAGCGTCTCCGCCATCTCCAGACTCCGATACGCAACGATGCCCGACGCGCCCCCCCGTCCGCCGGACGCGGGCTCCTCTCCCCCGCCATCACCTCGCCTTGCCGCCATAACCGAGGCCTTCGGGTGCCCCATCTGCCACGCGACGGTCCGTGCCCCCGTGCTGCTCCCCTGCGAGCACATGTTCTGTTCGGAGTGCGTGCGGCGCCACCTCTCCAACGAGTCTGCGTGCCCGCAGCCGTTCTGCAGGGCCGCGTGCACCACGAAGCACCTGGTCCCGCTCCGCGCCCTGGACGTCGCGCTGGAGACCGTGCGCGGGAACTGCGCGCCCGCCACGTCGAAGAGGGCACGAAAGGAAGGCGCCCTCGTGTTCCTGTCGAAGAAGGACCCCAGGGCGAAGCGTAGGTTCGTCGACAGGCTCAGGGAGAACGGCCTGCCCACTACAGGCTCGCTTAACGCACTCGCCGCCCGCGACAGGGAGTTTGTCATCCGCTGGAACGCCAACTTGGACGCCGCTGTGCCACAGCCGAAGAAGAGAATCACGGACCAGCTTGTCGCGGATGAGAATCATGCGGCGAGGGAACGGGAGAATGCCGCGTATGTGAGCATCGGCACGTTTTTTGCTACCAAGATCGCGGGGGACCCGCAGCTGCCCGCTGAGGGCGATGGCTTTGACGACCTCATCCAAAAGATCACGGTGAAGAGAGAAAATTCGAAGCGGAAGCGAAGGGAGGTAGACGACAGAGAGACCTTGCCTCTTGCAAAGGTCCCCAAGCATGCTGGTTTGTCGACATCGCAGGAGGGCTTGAGTTCGAACGGAGAGCAGCACCCAACTCATGTCAATGTTGAACCTCAACAACAGGCAGTGCCTGGACTGCCTACCAATAACGTTAACTTTGACTGTCTCGTGGTCCCGCCCGCACCCCCGTCAATACCTTCCTCGCCATCCGATGGATCGGCAAAGGACAAGAGCGATAACGCGCACGACAGGCAAGCTTTCCCTAGACAATGCCCTGTGGCAATTTTGCAGCAAAGTACTGCAGAAGTGGGGCAGCTAAATAAGAGTCCAAGGACAGACTCTTTACATGACACTTCTCTTCCGCAAGCTGTCTCTAGAGGACAGTCTGCCCCATTCCCGCAGCGGGAAGCTACAAATCAGGCCGCAGAGAGGTTCGGGAAGAAACCAAATTTAGCGCGTTCGCGGGTCAGTCCGGATTCGAAAGAGCCTGAAACTCCGAAACACATTCCACAGCCTATACCAGGCATGGGTGCTGCTGTCCGCGGGAGTTTCATACAGGCTGCTATTCCTACCGCAACCCAAACTCCCAGCCCTGCTAAGATGCCATCTGCAGTCTCATCACGTTCACAGAGTGAAGTCGCAAACAGTGAAGTCGCAAACAGTGGAGAGCCAACAATACGGCCATCTAATCAAACGCAATCACCTCTGACAGATGAACAACGGCGTAGAATACGAGAGAGTCGCGAGAAATGCCTGGAGCGAAGGGTGCAACGCCTTCAACGTGAAAAAATGCGACAGCCTGACTTCTGAAAACCCAGTGCAGTATATACATTTATCTTTCGTTCGTGTCGATAAGCTAGAGTTGGAAAAATCGCCTACAAGCCCTGCAGCCATGTACAGTGCTCTTCAAATCGTTATCAATACCCCGAACAAACGATCCTTAGGTCGTCCTGTCCGATTCCCCACCAAAGATTGCACCGATTGCCTTTCGGAACAGACGTCTCGTGTTTCTCTCCACGATGTTTCCAGCCACTGCACGCGAAGCCTCCAGAACTTCGCGTCGCAAGCGCTGCTGTCGTATTAGTTCTCTATCCAACTGTTGCCTACTACGACTCTGCTCGACAGCCAAAATTTCTGGCACCCTTGATCGTAGCGCCTTTGCGAGCTCGATCGCGTTTTCAAGGCGCTCCGTATCGACCTTCTCCCGTGGAGAAGGAAGCAACCCATTCGTCAAATCTGATATGCGTTTTGCCACTGCAAGTTGAGCTGCATCTGCTGTGTCAGTCAGTTCCAATTGCAAAGCCTTTCTCAAAAATTCTCCGCGCTCGCTGAGGGTAAAATCGACAACGCGTTTCAGTGACGAGCTACTCATCCCTGAAAGTCTACTTTCGCCGTTCCGCTCCGAGGGGACCACGCCGTTTTCAGAGTTGCCTCCAGATCCTGTTGAGGACTTTGCCTTCAGTATTGACTTCAGCCTGCTCCATCGAATCCGTTCTGTCTCCGGGTCGATTAACACGCCTTCCAAAGCCCTCTGAAAGACAGGAGACTCGTCGGTTAAAATTCGCCTGACCACATAAGGGTAGGCCTCATCGACAATCTTGAATGAGGCGTTCGTTTGCAGTGCAAATCCCTCTAAAATAGTTAGTGATCGGATGATTAGAGTAAAGAAAACTGGGATCCTTATTGGAGTTTTATACGCCAATCCGGAGAGGTTATCAGCAAGTCGGCTGAAAGAAAGATCTGAAAGGGAGCTTCCCGTACTTGCGTCCCCGAAGGCTTCCGCCAAGAGAGGAGCCAGTGGTGCTGTGTCTGCGTCTGGCGGAAGAAAACCGAGCTTAACGAAGTCTTTTCCAAGGTTTTCATAATCTCGATTGATCAAGCGCACAATAGCAGCGACCAAGTCATATCGAATCTGTGGTTCGACTTCGACGCACATACCAAAATCAAGATAGCATAGCTTCCCATCCTTCGTTCGCAGTAAATTGCCTCCATGCGGGTCTGCGTGCACGAATCCCTTGTCCAACAACTGTTGCAGCGAACATTGCACACCAATTCCTATCAGCCGTTTTGCGTCATCTTTCGGAAACCACGGGGCCTTGTCCCCGTCAATCCATTCCATGCAGAGAATACGCTTTGTCGTTAACTCTTTGTAAACTTTTGGAACATGGACGTTGTCGTTTCCCTTTGCGTACAATTCGTCAAACCTCTCACAATTCTTTGCCTCATTTACATAATCCAGTTCCTCCCACAACCTCGTCGCAAACTCATCCACGATACCAACCAAGTTGCTTCGTAGCTTAAATCTTTTCTTGGCAAACGTGGCGAGACGCCGCAAAACGTAAACGTCCAAAGCAGCATCACGCTCGACAGTCGGTCTTTGCACCTTCACTGCAAGTTCTTCGCCTGACTTCAACCGCGCCTTATGCACCTGTCCCAAGGACGCCGACGCCACAGCGTCTGGTTGAAACTCAGCAAATATGTCGGAAATGTCGCGCAGCCCAAGTTCTTCCTTCACCATATTCAGAGCAATATCAGACTCAAACGTACCAACATCGTCTACCAACTTTTGCAACTCGGTGCTGTACACAGCGCCCACAAGATCTGGACGGTTTCCTACAGCTTGCCCAATCTTCAAATAGGTCGGGCCGGCCCACGTAAGAAGCTTTCGAAGGTCATCAGCGCGCTTTCTGGCAATATCGACCTCCCCGCTGATCCCTCGCCATTTATCCAATTTTCGTACACGAAAGAGCCAGATCAGAAATGGAATGCCCACGGATGAAAGACGAATGGCAACGCTCAGGGGTCGTGCATCGTAATACTTTGCGATGGCGATGGGGTCATATCTCTGTAGCCCCAATCCACGGTCAACGAATGCTGACAGATCTCCGCGTGCGAGACGTTTCAGACGTGAAACATCGGTCTTCAATAGCTGAAAGCCTCGCTCAGTCGTCTGCCGATCGGCTGTGCGCGCAGAGATGCATAGCCTTCGACCTGACGGCGAGCAACGACGCCGCGCTTCAGCAAAACATGTGTGTCGGGTGGCAGCTATTCTTACTCCTATGAATGGCGACACAAACGCTGAGACCGACGACATGGTGCGGTTAGGCCATAACTTATGCCGTCGTCGGACAGGTGAATCGTTCTGGTTCACCTTCGACCTGGTTCACCTTCGACCTGGTTTGAGGAGTGGCGCGTCAAGCGTCGTGTCGGTTGGGAGCTCAAGCGGCGTATCTGGCAAAAAGGCCATTTGACGGGTACCCAGGGATTTCGATTGTGCGGTCAAGAATTTTTAACATCTTTCGGATTCTTCGCTTTCCAAAAATACCTCTTGCACAATGCATTGCAAAATTTAGAATCCCCTTCCCTGCAAAACGTGGGGACCTACCAAGACGTGTGTTCATCCTCACCAAGGGGGACGTGGCTTATTTTCCCATTAGACTACGCGGGAGAGTATAGCCATATGCTGAAGTGCCTGAATTGCTAAAACCATCTTCATCAACCTCCTTCACCTCAACTCTTTGTCTGAAAGAACCGTTTGGATGGTATGGATGGTATTAAATTCCCCTGGTTCGAATATGGCGAAATGTACACAAGCCGCCTCAATGCAATCAGTCATTCCGACATATGCCAAGCTCAGTCAGAAAAAGAACAACCACACACTATCTTGCCTTACATCAACTTCTTATTCGGTGTTCCTCCTCGTGCGTAAGCTCCGCAGTCGAGTCTACAGCTCGAACAGTTCAAACGTGTGAAGAGGTCGCAACGAGTCGATATTGGGGGCTGGAAATGAGTAGCATCAGCTTGTGGGGTCTTGCAACGGACCACACTAAGGCGACCTCTATCAACAGCCGGAGAGATCCTGAGAAGCAAATCTTCCTTCTCTGTAAGCGGTTCGGATAAATTCTATTTTGATTACCGGCATCCGCATCGCTAAAAGTAGGGACTGACCAAATGATCATCATTACCGCGCATCTGGATTGTCGATGTCGATTTCTGCAAGCGAAGATGGGTGTTCTCCGCAAGCCGGTGACCCTCCCCTCAGTCGCAAGGGGATCTTTTTACAAAAAAAATTGGCCTTCTCTTCAGCCCATGATTGTTGTAATTAGTGATCTTGTGAGCCTTCTTGAACATCAATGCTCTCTAGCTAGCCGCTCTGGCCAAAAATCTTGTTGAGAGACATGCTTGTTAACACATTCAAGAGCATGTAAATGTATCTATCCAGCGCACTGGAGTCGGGTTGCGGATTCCATTTGCATTTCGGATGGGTGGGGTCACAAGGCTTATGCAGTAGGGAGGGACCGTGTTGACAAATATTCATGAGTGTTCCTCAGCAAGTGCGTAATGAAAGAATTTTCCGGGAACAAAGTGCAGAGTCACTAGCGAGCATACAGATTGATTTAATCTTTCTGTGGATATAGGCCTGTACAACTGTTGGAAAAATGAAAAGGAGATGTCATTTTGACGTTGCCGTGCGAGTGTTTGTCGCCCTTACTCTCGCCGCCAAGTTGCATTCCATCGCTCATTGCGCTTTACAGCCATCGATTAAGGGGGCCTTGCAGCGCTCCATGTTTGTAATGAGTAGTGGTTGTGCGCTTTGCTTTTTCCACGCCGCTAATTGCTACTGAAAGAATGTTTGCAAATGCTGTCTACATCTTACGCTAAGCGTATGAAAAGCGAACGAGGAAGTTGTGTTCACAAAGGCTCGCTGAAACACTGCGGTTTCACCATCAGACTGTCACGATTCTGATGGGGCGCGTGTGCGGAGGTGCGGGATGCATGTTTCACATGCGTACAAAGAGGCACCTGAGGCACTATTTTGGTGGCGCGATACCACCAGAGAAAATGACGTCCGCTAGAGTTCTTCGTGGAGGCGATGTTGGAAGTCGGGAGTGGCGCACAGTACCTTGATGGACATATTTATCCATGTAGAAAAGCAAAGTGATTTCTTCATGAGTACACGGTAAGCCTGAGAGTGAAGGGGTGCCCTTTTTCTAAAGAAATTTTAGAGATGGAAACAGGGCCTTTTCTGCCGTTACTATTACAGGACAAGCATGAGTTTGCCCTACCGGGCGATGAAGGTAGGGCGGACCGCAGGCATGTGCAAAGCTTTGTCTAAGGCATCGGACACCGCGGCCTCTTTTTGCTTCCATGTGCGCCCTCTTCTTGCCCTGTCCCCTTCCACGCTTGAAAACATATCCTTCACGATCCCGTTTTGTGCTGCGCAGGGCCTGTACAAGACAGTAGTACAGACGTCGATACGCTGGCGACGGTTTCTGTGCGAAATGGTCGAATTTTGGGGGAGTTGGAGGGGAAAAAGTTTTATCATGGGCATGGGGCCACAGAGCCAATTCTGATCGAAATTTGTGCTATAGTATGATTGGACGAAAATGACTTTGGTCGAACTTATATTATATATATATATATAGTTCAATTCAGTATTTCTGTGTTGCATACGAGGACACGTCGCTGTGGGATTTGAGAGCTTCCCCAGAAACGAGACTTCCGCAAATTCGCTCTGACACAAGAAGCTGATATTGCAACATGGGTCATTGAGCAGACGTTTTTTATTGAGAGGCGTCAAAAGTATTCTTCAAAAGCAACTCTCTCTTTCCTAGTCACGCTTTTCTTCTTTGAGCTTGTCACACTGACGACTCTAGCCCAGGCCACACATCCGAATCTACCTGAAAAAAGCAGAGCTCAACTCGTTTGCGACTCTAAGAATACACGAAGCACACAGATGACGTGCGCCTCTTTCGCAAGGAAAGGCTTTGCTGAGACTCTTGGTGGTGAAAAGGCGGAAGCAATGTGAAAGTGGTGCCTTGTTTTCAAATCGATTGTGAGGGAATGGTCCTTCTTTTCCTCAATTCAACGAGATTAACGTGTCCGCTTCCATGGAAGTACCATTTTTGGCTTGCACTGCAACGCAGTCTGCACAGCGAGGCACCGCTGGAAAGTAGCTTTGCTTCCGCTTTGGGGGCATTATCACATACGCTTGAGAGGTGGAGATCGATAAGCCACAAAAACTTTGTCTTCGTACGTGACCAGTACAGTGTGTGTGAGTATGGCCTAACGAGTCTTCGAAAATGCGCGATGGCGTTTTTGTTTTCAGCTCCTTTGCGTGTCGAGTGGGGCGATAGCGAACCTGCAGCTGTATCCACGGGCCTACAATGACAGCTGTACCGCAGATCATGTCAGGAAAAGAATAATTGACGTCGCTTTGTTCAGCGGAGAGACAAATGATGGCGTTGGGGTGATTTGACCCTTCCACGTCAACGTGTTGGCGGAGGTAAAGAGGCACGACTAGTGGCCTACATGTAATTTTCCCTCTATGCCTATTCTCACTGTTCATTCGTCCGTAAATGGGCGACGGGTGCCTGCGTAGCACTACAAGCCTTGGGGGAACAAAGAGGACGCTGTTCCGTTCTCACTATGCGGATGCAGGCTGCACAGAATGGAAAAGTGCAGAACGTCGACTTGCATGTGTGTTCTGAACGAAGGCCTAGGCAGTTGAGCGAGAAGGCGGCCAAGAAAATTCTCATCACGATTTTTGTGATTTGCAGCCCGTCCGCCACATTCTCTGCAACGGACACGCCCTAGATTTTGCATAGGACACTTCCTCATATTTACCGCATTGCTGGGTATCAAATTCCTGGCCATTTATTTTGCAACACGTTTCATACATGAGATTTTCTATCTACTGTACCAGGGCCGTTGCGGATGCGCCGGCACCAGTGAAACTGAGAATTTTGTGATTTCAGTTCCAAAACGGAAGGTAAAGCTACTGTACCAACCAGTCCACCCACTCTTCTTCTTCCATCCCCAAGTCGACAAGCTTGCTTGCATTGCGGCAGTGTCAGCTTAGGAATGCACCTGATTGGCCAATAATGAATCTTTAATGTTTTCCACCCATTTCCTTGGCAATCATATATGAGCTCCGAGCAGCCAGACTTCACCTCATAGAGCAGATCTATCTGTGATCCTGCCTTTCAACGGAGTTGGCAACGCGATCATGCATTCTGTCAAGCATAGGTTGTGCTCCTGATGGTGAATCAAGAGGGACTGCTTTGGTTTCGAAGTATGTATGGGAGATTCAAACTCCGGTATCGAGGTCCGTCGCCAGATTTGTACTGGCAAGAAACGCGCTAGTTTGAGTGCAATGCACACCCGAGGAACGTAGACCACTGATTTGGTGCTCTCTACGGGCTTACAACAGACATCGTGCCCGATAACCGGCTAGTGAGCTGTGTCGCTACTCCTATGCTGCCTTGGAGGTAGTGTCCGAGCAGGACTCTTATTGGTTTGAAAAGCTCTTCAAAGATCTGGTGCATGAAGTGCCATTTTTCGGCGTCTCGAGATGTGAATGCTGCCCCCTCCTGAGGATTAACCTCCACTGGGCATGGTCGTAAAGTTGAGTTACCGTACAGTACTTGTGTATTCACTGTCGTCACCGGGAGTTACAAGTACAGTTTTCAATACTGCTTAGAGCCCGCCACAAGTTGGTTAGATTAAGCAAGTCAGGCCCTCGACAAAATACGTGGACCTGTCGAGTTCGAGTTCGGGCATCTCAAGATTAATAACGTCGAGGATGGAATTGTGCACAAGTTGATTTTTTTGTAAAATTCAAAGTATAAAGAGGCTCTGGTTGGTTGTACCTAGTGTCATACTGGACTAGACGTATTTTCTAGCGGGCCACGGCAGGGACTTTTGCCATAGGGCTGTATATATGTACAGAATGCGAGGGGTGGCAAGGTACAATAGGGCCGTCTCGGTGCATCCGATGCACCGGTGCTTAAAGCTTCAACTTGGATCTGATTTATGCCGGGCGTGCATGTATTGCACGTTGCTCGTGGTGAGATTGGACAAGGGCGACATTTGCCGCCAAGAAGGGGGGCAGCAGATTGCAAAACTGGGTTTCTCGGCGTGACCAGGCGTTATGCATCTCACGGAAATGAAGCTCAAATGAAATTATCCACTGGGCAAAGACGTGTGTTCGGGTGTGTCCGGTGGTGCGATATGAGAGCGAGGGGGATGGGGGTGGGCCGACAGCGATTTGTATCGGTAGCATGATCGTTACTTGTTTGGAGAAAATGGAAAAGTTAAAACTCGATGGAGATATTGCCCGTTACATCGTGGCTGTGTTGAAAAGGCAGGTGTTGGTTCGAGGTGTTCGAAATGGAAATGGAAGAGCGAAAGATCGGTGTTTTCTCTTAAAACCGTGGAGATGATTGGAGCAACAAGAGAGAAGGGATGACAGCAGGGGGCGGGAGGAGGGGGGGAGAAGAAGAGATGAAGATTGCGAGCTGAAGAGTTGTCTACTCTTACCGGTGTGAGATAGGCCAGTGTACAGTGTAGTATCTTCTTTGAGCGGTTTGAGGTGGGGTGTAGAGACGTGAGTGGTTCAAGGTGACGAGCTGATCTTAATTTAGATGGTGGGGCATAACTGGGGCAAAGTTTACCAAGGCATGAAAGATGCACCGGTGCCCAATATTGCAACCGCCTTCGCTGTCGCGAAACGGGCAACGAGAGGAATAAAACACACGGTATGATTTTGCGAGATGATGTGGACAGGTGGGTGTGGAGCCAGGGTGAAACAGGTGGAATCAGTGTGGCTCATTTACAGAGTGGGCCCAGAAAGGTGGCTACAACTGAGGTACAAATTGAAAAGGATGTTGTATGGTCCGAAAGGTCTTGGGGCTGGGCGTAGGAAGCAGAAAGAGGGAGGTGGGCAGTCGACGCAAATTTCCGGGGGACAAGAAGTGCTACTCATCAGGATGTGATTGGCGGAATCGAGGCATCCGTGCGCAGCGCACGCAAATGCCCCGAAAGGGGAAATTTGCCGGCATGGCGGGGGAGCAGATGCGGAAACGCCGCGGAAACGTGGCAACGTGTGCAACGAAGGGCGAGAAATCGAATGGCGGGGCCGCTGTCGAGGCGTGGAGGACCTCCGCGGTGGGTGCGAACGGGCGCTCCAACGGCCGATGCGCCGTGTTCCAAAATTGAAATATCTTTGGCCCACGATTGACCGCCGGACGACATGCCCACATGTGTCATGCAAATTGGATGTTGCATATGTCGACCGCGTGTTCTCGCCCCATGCACCCGCTTCCCCACCTCCGGAATGCATGGACTCCTCCCCACACTGGTTCCCAACCCCGTCCCTCCTCACTCCCCGCCCCCGCCACGGCCTCGTACCACATGTACATTGCTTCATTACATGTTCATTACGCC
>NW_005178662.1:0-14126 GCF_000350225.1 Chondrus crispus | reverse complement strand
CGTGTGTCGATCTTCGGTCAGAATTTCTTGAATGGTTCGACGAGCCGTCGTCACCATTTTCTGCTGAAACATTCGACTCCAAATTTGAGTCGCAATTTTCGCGGTCGTCACTACAGTGACTTTTCTTCTTCTTTCGGCCCTTGGCCGACTTGGGGTTCCTCCACTTGGAATCCCCGGTTCGGACTGCCTTGTACTTCTTCGTTGGACTGTCGGTTTCTTCTACGTCGGAGAGCGATCCCGCGTCCAAACTTGGTTCGGCCCGGCCCGCAGCTTGCTCAAGGTCCTTGAGTCGCCGCGAAGCGCGGTAGAACCGGTCGTCGATGCTGTCCCTTGTCTTGGCCAGCGTTTCCAGGGCCTGATTCGCGTCTCGCCGCGCTTCTTTCGCGGCGAGCTTTAGCGAATCCAGCACTTCCGGATCTCGGCTCGGGGACGCATCGGTGCCTAAATTCTCAACGAGAACCACACGGGCTGTCAGCTCTTCAAGCGCAGCGTGGAACTCGGATTTTAGCAACTCCTGTTGCTTCTGAAAAATACCCAGAAGTTCGTCGAGCTTGTTCTTCGTCTCCTGACGAATCTCCTCGCTCAATTTTTCGAACTTCTCTTCCAGGCCGTTCTTCTCAACGGCCGTCCCCGAAGGGGACGCTTCTGCACCTGGATCAGCAGCCGAATTTCCTTGGCTACGTGTACGAGGTCCTCGCGGAATCCTCGACTCTTGAGCTGATCCAGCCCTTCTGACCCCAGGACCGACGTCCTTGGGTTGGCTTGATGCCATGGTCCGCTCCTAATAAACGAGACCTATCGAACTAAATTACTTATTTCCGACTTCTGTGCGTAGTTCCCAGATTCTAGGTCGGGAGACCACTTATGTAGTGCAATGTGCCGGTCAGGCCGGAACCAGGGTCCAACGGTCCAGCGACAACACAACCAACAACCAACAAGAGTTGCCGACGGCACAGCCCTACGGAGTGTCCGATTCTCCCTTTCCCTTTAAGTGGGTTTGCGGCCCACAGTAGGTCAAGTCCGTGATAGGGGGTGGCAAAAGGAAAAGGCCCGCCCCGGGACGGATGGTGGTAGAGTCTTGTATAGGCAGTTGCTCGGCGAGTTCGGGGCGGTAATTAGGAAGCCGGGCCCGATGGGTCGTAAATCCAATGCTCGCGAAGCGCCTGTTACACCTTATGCCCTTGATAAGGTCTTCGACGGGGGCGTCGCAACGCAGCCCGACGGGAATTAGCAAACACGTAGCAGCGCTACACCTCCGTACTGCCCGATGGCAAGGTACCGACACCGGAACGGTCGCAACCTGTATCCGATAGAACCAACACTGCCCTGTACACACAACAGGACCTTCGAGGGAAACGTCGTTGCAACAGCCTCCGTCGGTGAACGTAAACAAGTAGCAGCGCTACACCCACGTGTCGCCCGATGGCCAAGACACCTACAGCGGTCCGGTCGCAACCAAAGCCGATGGCACCAACAACAAACAAAAGAACCAACACAAGAGCCCGATGACTCCAGTCGTCACAATGCGGATCGCAATCAGGCACTGTGGAACCAACACAAGATAAGGGAATAGAAATAGAGATAGAAATAGAAATAGAAAAGGATAGATGAAATAAAGGAAAAGGAAAAGGGAACCCCCGAGCGCAAAGGATAACGTAATCTGTGGTAAAAGGGAGCGTCTTGGGAAAGACGGACTTCGACCAAGGCGATATTCAACTCTGGCAACTCGGGTTACCTTTACTGACTTGGTGGTCAGAGGGCTAATGTATATATCGCCCCGCCGGAGCCACTATAGTAGCTCTCGGCGCTAGATCCTAGATCTAATCTAATGTTAAATAACTAATATGCAACTAATTAAAATTAATAATTAAAATAATAAAGTGAAATGATTTCCACTTTTGCTTGTCATACCCCATCATTTCCATTTCTTTTCACCCCCCTGTGCATCCGCTTACTGCACTACACCCAGGTAGTGCACCTTCGGACGGAAGAAGCTGCACTTCTTGAGTTTGAGGGAGATGCCGGCACTCCGCAACAAGCTCAAGACGGTATCGAGATGCCTTGCGTGTTCCGCGTCCGTACGCGAGAACACTATAACGTCATCGAGATAGACGAGGCATATTTGCCAGCGAACGCAGGAGAGAATAATATCTAGTACGCGTTGGAAGGTGGCCGGTGCCCCTTTTAGTACGAACGGCATTCGCAGGTGGCGAAACGTGCTCATGTGCGTCGTAAAGGTTGTCTTATCCCGGTCCTCCGGAGCGACCGGGATCTGCCAATAACCGGAATTGCAGTCCAACGTCGTAAAGACGGCTGCATCTCCTAACGAGTCGATGCAGTCGTCCATACGCGGCAGCGGATACGAATCCGCTGCAGTCTTCGCGTTGAGGCGCAGGTAGTCCACGCAGAACCGAAGAGAGCCGTCTTTCTTCGGTACGAGCACCACCGGGGACGCCCACTCGGTGCTCGCGGGCTCGATAACCCCTGCGTTCAACATCTTGTTGACCTCCTTCGCGACCATTTCGCGCATGGCCGGGCCCTTCAGATAGGGCATAGAACGAATCGGTTTCGGTCCCGGTTCGAGGGGAAGTCGGTGCTCCGTGGCTTGGATCGTTCCGAGCGCACCGCTCCACAGACTCGAGTGCTTACGGAGCATCTCGAGCACGTGGCCACGGAGCTTGTCATCGTCGATGTATGACAAGTCAATCTCTTTTTCCCTATCCATCGGTAGATTTTCGGGATCCTTCTGCTGGGGGGTACAGTACCCTCCGCCGTCGGTTGGGATATAGCTGACCGTTCGTCCGGGTCAACCCCTTCATTCCCAGCCGTGGTCTTCTTTTCGGAGCTGGATCGGCCAACTCCTACCTCCCCGACTTGATCGGTCAAGTCGGTCAGGTGCAACGCGTGGGCGATCCCCGCAGCGACTCGACGTTCGGGCGTGAGGATCACGAGGGGGTTGCGCTTCGCGTATCCCACGACGGTGTGCGTTGGAAGCCGCCTCTCTCGTCGCGAGAAGTTCGCGACGATGACTTCGAATGTCTGGTTCGGCAGGACTTCCGCGACGCCATTCGTCAGACTGACTCCATGCCGGTGTTGGAGTGAGGGCTTGGGCTCCAGGGACACGAAACCCCTCCCCGCGGTTGTCACACGCACACGGACTTGCGACATCGCGGGGATGGTAACCCAGCGGTTGATTCGGATCGCCTGCGGGGCCTCCTCACGTACCTCCGGACGACTCGTTTGGCGACCGTGTCGCCTGGTAGGGGAAGTCGGTTCCCCCTTCCCATCGACGATGGCTGCCGAGCCACCGTGACGAAGCTCGAGCTTCTGTCCGTCGATTTCGATGCTGCGTACGTGAGCATCGATGAACGCGGTCCCAAGTAGAACGGGGGCAGCGAGTTGTTCGGCCACTACGAAAGATATGCGGAACGTCGTGTTCCGCAACCGGACCGCGAGGCGGACGACCGCCGTAAGTCGAAGCGGGTTACTGTTCGCGCCAGCCAGGCGGGGTAATAGCGCGTCCCGTATTACGTAGCGGGCCCAGTCGGGAGGGAGGTCGGCCTTCCTCACCAAGTTGTAGCCCGAGCACGTGTCGACGGCGATCGTGTGGGGCTTAAACGTGTTGCCTTCGGTAGCCAGGGAGCCCAAGACGTTATATATTTTCGACGTCATGGGGCATACGAGGCCATCGACCACCTTGGGCGCGACCTTATCGGTGAGGTCGTTCCGCCGGGGCCTTCGACTTCGGCGTT
The DNA here is from genome assembly GCF_000350225.1 of Chondrus crispus. Classification (NCBI taxonomy): domain Eukaryota; phylum Rhodophyta; class Florideophyceae; order Gigartinales; family Gigartinaceae; genus Chondrus; species Chondrus crispus. The sequence continues at coordinate 10,374 of NW_005178662.1, read as the reverse complement.
GGCCCCTCTTGCGTTTCCTTCGGCTCGATTCGGGGGACGTTCGCGTCTCAGTGACGCCCGTCCAGGTGCTGGAGTCCGTACGAGGCGGACATTTCGTCGGCGACCTTGGGCTCACGGGGGTCAGGAGGTCGACCGACTCGTGTCGGTCGTCGTTAACCGCGTCTCGCTGGTTGCGCGTCACTGGGACGTTGGGTGTCCCGGTGATGCCTTCTTACAACATCGGGTCTACGTGGGCCTCGGTGTTGGGTTTCTCCTGCAATGTCGACATTGCTGGAGTCCCCGTGCTCGACTCCGATAGCGGGGGGTGTATTACCGGACAATACCCCCGTGTCCTTGGCGAGCACGCGTGGACCGGTCTAGTTCATACGGAAAAGACGGCTCACGCGACCGCGTGTACGTAACCGTCTTTACCCTTTTTTTCGAACTACCGGTGCTATCGGAGCTACCCCCCTGGCTATCGGTGGCCAGGTCCCCTTCGGGTCCTTGGCCGCGTGGGTCCGGACGATCCCCCCACTGCGGCCGCGCGTCATCGGCGAAGTACCCGGGTACTTCCTGCCCTTGAGCTGCGACATCCGGACGTCGCAGGATCTGAGCGACGTGTCGAACCGGTTCGCCTTCTTGTCCGTCTGCGGGTAGGGGATACGGACCCTCTACCCAATCTTGTAGGTACATGATCGCGTTATGTACCTGTTGGGGTAACCGAGAACGGTCTCGGTCCCCTCTCCCTCCTTGGCGGGGGTACCTTGTGTCGGCCTGGCGGTAGTCGGGCCGATCCCGACGATCGAGTTCGGTACGACGATACCAGCCTCCACGGGGGGCGAAGTGAGCGCCCCCACCCGACCGATTCTGGAAACCTTGACGCGGGGGACGACCCTCGCCGACCGCTTGCCGGAGGAGATTGCGCGCCCCGGGGCGCGTCTCCATCTGGTAGCGGTAGTTCCTGTACGCCGTGAACATTCGTTGTTCCGGCGACAGGAACGGGCAGGCGTACATGGCGTGTCCATACGTACGACATAGCCAGCACACGTACGCGCTGCCGTCCGTTCCCTAGTAAACCAAACGCAGTGCCACCGCAGTACGTACCGTGCAGTGCATCCGTAGGATACCCGTAGTACGTGTGGGGTGCAGCAATGGCACTGTGCTCCCCACACGTGGAATCCGTATTGATACTGGGAGTGACCCACAGTGGCATTACGACCCTACTGCGTACATACTACGGTGCACTGCGGGTGCACTGCAAATGAGCCCCCTAGAGGAGCTTCTTTTAACAGATGAAATACCTCATACATCGCCTATATCAGAGGCCATCTGATGGCGCCGTATGGGAATCGTACACAAGCCAAGTGTTTGCTTTCTACTCGCATGCACTTACACTCCACGTTGAGCAATTGTCGACTTAAGATTCGTATATCTATTCACACGTGTACTCCTTTCAAACATTTTCACCATTCATCTCATCTACCTCCCCACCACCACCTTGCACCGATCCATTTCATAGTGCGACCAGCCGCCAGCCGACCACGTCTTAATTTTCTCCACCTCTCCGCCCCGTTCCGTCGGTCTCTCATTCTTGACTAACCCCGCCGCAAAACACCATGGGGGCCGAAAAGCGGCCCGTCCGCTCGTCCAAGGTCCGCGCCATGGCACGCGTAAGCATGCAGAAACAGTCAGACGAGGAGGAGCTCGAGCACCAGCTTCAACTCGGCAATCGCTAGCGCAGTCGTCGACACTCTTCACCCTCGCATGAAAGGGTTTTTACTACAAATAGCGATATCGATGGCCACTCGCCGCACCGCCGCCACCACTACGATGACGATGACGATGATCCGGATGACGATCACCATGACCCTAAGTCATTTGTCCAATATACCACCCTCAGATGCGGGTCCCAGATGAACAGCAAGGTCGTTGCTGATGTAATGGAATCTGAGGCGGCGAAGACTTCAGAAGGGTCGCAAAAACGTCGAGCGGAAGACGAAGGAGACGAGGTGGCAGTGGACGAGGTTGTAGTTGCGAGCCGTTCGGAGGTTATGGCGCTCGGTAAACTTGTCCTGGATGTCTCGTCCGGAGTGACTGTAGACGGTTTGGAGAGCTTAATCGTGAGATGCTCCAAGGTGTTGCGTGAAAACAGACGGAGCATGAACCGTGATGAAGATGTGAAACATCTGATGCGGACGGCGACGGACGCACACGAAGACCATCGTTTTGACCTCACACCTCACTGAATTTCGAGAAGTACCAGTCAGTGTACTGCCATGAGGAGCAGCAGTCCGTCGAACAACAGGAAACGCAACATTCTCATCCATGCCAACCGCCCTCAGAGAAGCTCTTGCAAAAGCGTCTCCCCCCTCACTTCTGTTACGAATTCACTCTGCCTCGAAAGACATTGCGCGGTTCTCTCAACAGAATTCGTTCCTCTCCATACAGAAAGGCGTTTCTCGGCATATTGTTTGTAGGAGTAACTCCGAGCTCTCTTACACATCGACAAAAGTGGAGCTCCAATCTGTATCACTTCGACAGACGGAGAATTCAGCACCTCTTTCTCCACGCCATACTGCCGACCAGGACATGACAAGGCCTCAGGTTGATTGTTGTTTCTGTTTGCGCCAGGACATTATCCATCGTGATCAGTCTGTCGCGCTTATCATGAAACCTTTTTCGGAGTGGGACGATTTTCACTCAAGCAAGAGTTGGGGAGTACTTCGTATTGCTCACTGTACCCAGGATGAAGCTTTTGGAAATCCCGAAAGAAGAAAGCAAGCAATTTTTGACGCATATGTTGACTTCAACGAAACGCTTGATGATTTTAAAGACGCGTCCATGCACCGGTTGATTGTCTTCACTTCTGCAGATGCCAATCATGAGGACACTCCTTTCGTGCTAGACGATCCAAAGTCTCCTGCAGAGAATGTCAAACCAGGGACGCCTCTGAATTTCAGCGTATGCTATGTCTTAGAGCCCAACTCCATGGTCATCACACTCAGCAGGTTACCGATCCTCGTACTCCCATTGCTCCTTGCTGTTCCATAATTTCCTCCCGCCTTCGCATGCCATCCATGTCTTCTTCCTCGACACTCCATGCCGTGCGTTCAAGTATGACAGATCTCACCTTCGAGACGCTACCAAAGTCCTATTCACGCCGTCTGATCCTATTTGGTCCTTGTCCAAAAGCATACTGGCCGCACGCTGGGGATCTATAAACACTACATGCCTCCCGCTTCTTCGGTTGGTGCAGTGCTCTAGCTGTCCAATCGAGTGTAGTATAACTGAGACGTCTTCAACGGTTGTGTTCCTGAAAGCGACATCCACTGTCCCTGTTTTAAAGACCTGTTGATACTGATTGATAAACAAACCGCTTGCCCAGGCAGCCAGAATGAGGTCTTTCGTGACAGAGCTTCCATTCAATGGAAAGGTGTAGCGAAGGAACTTCAGTACTTTTCCATAATATACATCACGGAGGTGCCCGTGTTCTGTAGAGAACTCTGCCGCGATGTACCAATCTGACCGAGTCATTTCACGGCGATGCCGTCTTGCATTGCTCGCACCAATGATCTGCCAACCATCACCAACCGGCAGGGAGACTCGGCCGTAACACCATATCCCATCCTCCTCGACCGCCGCGCTCGCTTCCGACTCAACGATGCCTTCCGCTCTGGATATGAAAGCAGCGAGGAGCTTTCGAGTCCCCATTCTTGCGTGATATGCATCGTTGAGTGATTCTCGATCGCGCGGGAAGAGCAGCTTCAAATCCCTCACTTCAGTCGCATCATCCCTAGCTTCCCCGCCAGCACCTCGGTCATTCTTCGAAACGAAATGGTTCCTAAAATATATCTTGACACGCTCGGTCATTTTGGCTGTTTCATTCATTGACTCTGCCGCCAAGATCGTGGCGTGCAGTAAATGCTTGATAAAGCCAATGAAGCGCTCCATCCAAAATTGACTATAGTTAACCAGGGGTCCACATTGCTCAACCATCCAACCGAGATGGACAACGTCGTGAACTGTTGATTTACAGACCCCCACTCTCCTCACGTCACCTCGGTAGTACAGAGATTCGAACCCGCAAACAAAGTCTATTCCAAGCTGCTTCATTTCGTCCACTTGCTTTTGCGACATGACGGGTCTGCGAGACAATTCGACCAGTTGAGAAAGAAGGTACAGATTCCGGAGATACGGCTGTGGCAGAATGCCATCAAAAACTATTATGGCAAAGTTCGATAAGAACTCGATGCACTCCGAGGCCTTCCAATTTGAGTAGTGCGCGGTATTACGGGGTATATCAGGGAAAGCAGACTGGCCAGTACCTTTCCGGATCGCATTCATCTCCTCATCTACTTGCCGCCACTGTGAAGGGCTGAGAATAAATCGATCATCGCTACGATAGGCTTCTTTCAGATGAATGCATTTACCCTTGAAAATGTCCATCATGTCTTTGCAGATGTTCATCCAGGTGTGCATTATGTCAAGAGGGAAAGAGGTGTAAGGATATACAGAATGTATGGAAAGCAGTACAGTTCTCCACTTTATCCCTGTTCGTTTTCGGATTCGTTCCCGTTCGGCATTGGAGATGTATGGGTCTTCCAGCTGAGAAAGTGTCAGCGCGGTGCCCTCCGCCGCGCGATAAGTGGGTCTTCGGGGATCCCACAATATCCTGAACTCCGTAGGTGCTCTTGAGCCTTCCTTAGAAATTCTGAAACCAGTAGGGTCGTCTTCTGGAGGAACGAGAACTGTGCATTGGGTAGGGTAGTACATGTGGTTGTGGAAAGGACTCCACACGCCGGCGAAGACACAAAATCTGCAGGGGCATCTTCCATTGTGTCCGACTAATCCGGCTTGCTTGTTGACAGCAAGCTTGTCACCGGTTTGATGGATGACATGAACGCGAACCTTTCGCTCAACTCCATCATGGAAGTAGATGCTCGTGCCGCCACATTTGTTGATTTTCCGTATTTCCTGATCCAAAGGTGTAAACCATGTGTCTATGAATTCAGGCTCCTTTGGACCTTTCACGAAGCCGAGCGGAATGATGTTCTTGATGAGGTAGCGCATGCTCGGATCCAGATTATAGTTCAGGGCGGCAATGGGCCAGCAGTCATATCTGTGGTTCTCAAACGTTTGGAACCCATCCGTACTTGGTGCTATGAACAGGTCGTACTTCACAGCATCATACCCACCGCATTCCTCTACAATCCGGTGATATAAGTTGCCATCAAAAAAATCTTCATAGTATCGTTCACGAGATTGACCACCCTCCGCTGCTACTCGCCGGACTAACTTCTCTTGGTGATATGAGAACACTTGTTTGCAGGCCTTTTCATCGGCCGCCCACGCTTCAATCCTTTCGAGGAGCGGGAGGTACTCAAAAATAACAATATCTTGAGCAGTGCCCTGTTCGACGCATGACACACAACGCAGCTCTGGATTCCGAAGAGCCCCCGCGACAGATTTAAGGAGCATGTGACGTCTACAGGCAAGGTAATTGATTGTTGAGAAGTTTGTATACTTCTCAAAGTTTCGCCGCAGCTGGCGTGCCATGACGGGGGCTTTCAGTTCCGTAAGAATTGAGTCTTGTGCTCCAAGTGTCAGGCCGTGGTCGAGGAAGATCTTGATCCACGCACGATTTCGCGTGACCCAATCGTCGAATCGATCCGCGGCGCTGGCTTGTGTACCTCCCCTTTCCAATTGCTTTGAATCGGATGCTGCATGTTCACCTTCGGGGAATTCCGAAGCTTCAGAACTGTGGATTGTTCCGCTGCTTTGAACAAGCAAATCACCGACTGGAACTACATCACGATTTGATAAGGTAACAATACCTGGTTCATAAGTGTATGCATCCTGTGGCTGATAGGCAGGCTCAATATCATCATGATGTGATTGAGAGTCAATCAATGCGGGACCATACTGTACGGGTATGTCACAACTGTTTTCCTTTCCAACTTGCTCGATAAGACTACTCCCATTGCTTGTACGAGAGTCTATTATCTCATTACCAATTGAACCGATAAATACACCTGCGCTGCCATTCAGCTCCTCAAGTTCCGCTCCATCCCCGTACGGAGTATCTGGAATGACACCATCTAACTCGGTCACATCCACTACACTGACGCTCTGAACAACGTCCGCTTCATCTTCGGTTCCCGGCATTGAATGTGCACTGACATCGTCGCTCGCAAAGCCGTATGGCGCACTTCCATGCCCACCTTCACCCGCAATGTCGACTTCGAGCTGAACCAGGTTTTGGGAAGCGTAGTTATGGGTTTCTGAAACTCCATTTGACCTATGTCCTTGTGTGGAGGATGCCTGGGTCTCACCAGAAGAAAGCAGGGCTCGAAATTGTTCCTCTTCGCGTTCGGCAGAATATATTGGACCGTTCCCTAACTCTGTTAAACCATCCTGCCTCCTTTGCGCATTTGCAATTCGTCTGTGTCTTCTCATTGTGCTTCGTGCAACCGGCTTTCCGACATGGCTGCATTTGCAGCGATATGCTGATAGACAGATGAACTTGTGTTCCGAAAGATTCATTTTGTAGATCGGGAAGGGGGTTAGATAGATAAACGTCTTTGATAGTTGCGGAGACTTAGATCATGGTAGTGAAAACGTACAGTTGCCGGTGCCACATCTCTGAACTCAGAAGAAACCTAGAGATGCGCAACGTGGCTTCATCCTACGTGGTACGATGTGAGAACGAGTCGAGGAGGGCTTTGGTCAGTCCAAGATGTACACGAATCGAAAGGAACGATGAAACGAAAGATAGAGAGAGAGCACCCGTGCTTCTCACATCGCACATCCTTTCGCTTCGGATCTGAGAGCGCGGTTGCTGCATAAACACACCGGATTGGATTACTGAAAAGCTGACCACAAGTCCACGTTTCACTTCTCTTTCACATCCAACCTTGTTTCCTCATCCACACTGCATAACTCTACATTTTCTACTCCACCGTCCATCCGCGATATCTCCACCCCCTCTACACGCCACTTCGAACCCCTCTTCCGCCTGTGAAGCATCCTTACATCCACGTATTCCATGATGGAACCAAATCAGGAATTACTGCCCATGCCACTTGAAACCGTACGGCGAAAACTAGGAGAGCTCCGTCCAAAGCTGACTCCCACCGGACTTTTTCCTAATGATCTCAATGTAGCGCGACCCCCACCCATTCCAGAACAGATCGCGAAACGAACAAACACAAAAAAGGATAAACGAAACCCGTCGTCAGCCAAAGGGAAAGACACGAACTCATATTTCAACGTACTTCGGGAAGTCGGAAACTTTGTTCGCGATCACAATCAGAAGCATGCGAACGACCCTAATATGCAATACAGGTGGTATGGAACCGACGTGGAAGATAAGAGCAGGGCGGAAACTCTCATGCGCATTGTTGGGGATCTCGCGCCATCCGTCATAGGTTCACTGTACGGAATGAAGACATATGACATGCTCAGAAGAGAAAAGCCAGAGCATATAGAGCTGTTGGTTTTGATGACTGCCCTAGATGAGAATTTTGATCCGTTGACACAGGGAGTGCGGATATTTCCAACTCGCAAGATGGTGGCTGCAAAGCTATATTCGAAACGCAAGGTACAGAGGGCAGCCGAAGAACGAGAGAGAAAAAGAAACCTTCAAGCTGTGGGCACATCTGGAAGTGGGGAAGTCGCTCTAAACGCATCGGAACAAGAGATAAAAATCAGCTTACCTCGATACAGCATTGAAGATGTGCCGTCAGGCGTGGTAGTGCCAGACATCTCACCCGATGTGGAACCTATTCCACCCGTTTCCGCGGCTGTGATGAGCAGTGCCATCACTGCGACAGAGAGGCACTCTGGATCTGTTCGCTTTCAAGGCATTCGGACAATGATTGCGGACGGCTCATACAGCAATAGTCTTATCGAAAATGGAAGCGATTCTAGAAATACGCACGAGCAGAATATTGACGAGGTTACAAGCGCCCGGACACGGCCATCGAAGAACAATAGTACTCCACCGTCCCGCGGGAGCAGTACGGGTGTCGTCAACTCGCGACCGATCGGATCATCTTCCCTGAAAGCTCCGCTGCTAAACGACAGTGGGGCGCCTCCAAGAGCTAGAAAGAAAATCAACTTTTCGCAGAGACTTTCCATTCCGCGTCAATCCGGAAAGAAGGCATCTAGGGTGAGAGTTAGCCCGCTGGCGCGCGGGCGAAGAAAGGATAAGGAGGAAACAAAGACTAGAGGTCAGCGACCGAGTCGGCGTGGATCCAAACAAGTCCAAGGGAATGAGGGGAACCAACGCGATGAGTTGCTTGCTCGTCCCAAAGACGCATTAGATGCACATGATGATGTTATGGTCGCAGGAGCCGTTGAAAACCTGGCTGACAGAGCTCCGGAACATAACAGCGGTCGCGCATCAAGCGTCTCTGCGAGCAATGGCAAAATGCTTGCCGATTTCCAAGCCTGGCTGGAAAGCCGCGATGCAGCTCCCGAGCCGACAAAAGCGAAGGGAAGCGGAGTGCAGAAAAGGGGCAACAACAAACGTGTCACCAGGGGAAAACGTAAGCGTGCTGACATGTATTCAGGCGACGAGATCGACAATGAGATCGACAATGAGAGTTTCTCGGACGAAGAAAGTTCGTAGTTGGTAGAGCATCTCAGTCTCTATGGATTGCTCGCATGTCGCATGTGAAATCCATATGATAGTTAGATACCAAGCACAAAACTTAGTGACTGTGTTCTTGATGCGTAAAACTTCCTGATTGTAATCCAAACGAACCCGTACGACTTTGGTGAAGAAAGTTATTCCACAGGTCACTATTTCATTCACAACAACGTCAAATCCCAAAATAAAGATCCAAAGCCTCGACAGATGGAAAACATTTCGAAGAGGAAGCGGACGGCCAGATCCAAGGGGTCGCGAAAGCGCAAAAGCGTTGAGTTGTATTCAAGCGATGAGTTCGGAACCTGCACTGGCGAAGATTGAGCGCATTAAGTGAATGAAATGTTCCTCAAACATACAGAGTGATTGAGCAATGAAAAAGAGCCGTGGAGCCGTACAGTTAGAGACAAAACGGAATGTAAACGTTAGCGAGTATACTTCGAAGTGATTATGCGGTGGTGGTGCGGCGGGGGGGGCCTGGGCGGATGGCGGGGGGGTGAACGGGGAGTACTTAACGGGGCGTGCAGGACGCCGATGCGCTAGAAGACCTCGCGCGCCGAGTGGACGCGGAAGGGGTAGACGTGGTGCGAGTTGTCGACGAACTCCGGCGGGGCGGGGACGTAGGCGACGAGCGGGTCGCGCACGAGGGCGGCACAGAGGGCGTGCACCGCGGCGCGGTCGCGCGCAAAGGCGCGCAAAGGCGGCCCGCATGTAGTTGCAACATCTCCAAAAGTGGTTGTAGTGGCACTGAGCCACTTTTGGAGATGTTGCCACTACAGCGCACCAGGCACGACACGGCGTCCGACGCAACAAAGGTGCGGGCGGCGTGCTGCGGGGACATGGGCACGGCCAGGAACAAGATCTGCCCGGCAGTGGCGTACGGCGCCGCGGAAGCTGGGGCGGGAAGTTGGAGGGAGGATGGGAGGTGGCGGTGGAGAGGGGGGTTGATGAAGTCGAGGAGCGTGAGGGAGAGGTTAGAGAGAAGGAGGTGGATGGAAAGGAGGAGGCCGAGAAGGCCGAAGAGGACGCTGATATGCCTCTCTTTTTCCCCACCCGTCTGCGACACATGCCTCTCTCTCTTGGAATTGTGCTTTGCGTTTCGTGAAGATGGTTTCAGATGGCTGAGATAAGGCGAAGGGTAGTGCGCTGCACTGCATGCTAATTTTTGTTTAAAAAAACGGCTTACAGTGGAGGGCAAAAATGCACCAGGGGTTAAAATCCCCTGGCAGTATAGTGGAAGAAAAATTGCCAATTCCCCTCCGGCATGCACACCATACACTTACCCCCTTGACCGCGACATTCCGGGACCGGGCTCGAACTCACGCCTGAGAACGTACCAGCCCGGCCATTTTGACAACTCTACCGTTCTGCCAGCTCAGCTACAGCCAACAGTCTTGCTTCATCGTCATCCGCGATAAGGCGGGCATTTCGAGAGGTATTTATATGGCTCGCACACTACGCGTGGCTGTATCTCATACCATTCTCACTGGGGACGTAGATAGCGCGTCCTAGGTATTAGTCACCCCCTTTCATTCCTGCCCCCCAAGCTGCTGCGCCCGCACTCACGTTGAGGTGGCGACCGACGAGCCAGTCAGCGCAGCTGCCTCCCTTATTCCAGTAAAAACAGAAATCATTTCATTCTACAGGGCACCATTCCCCTCTCACAACCACAACTACGAGGCACTCATCTGATCCTTTTCTGCTAGCTCCGCTGCTTCCTTCTCTCCACCACTATTCTCTGCGAT
>NW_005178661.1:305978-354508 GCF_000350225.1 Chondrus crispus | reverse complement strand
CCCCCCCCCCGACGCTGCGGCGAAGGGCGTCAGTGCGCGCGCGCGCGCAGCGACAGAGCGAATCGTGTGCGGACGAGACGTCCGTCTCGTGGCATTCCAACGTCCTCCGCGTTCGCGCTCGCTCGCTCGGGAAGGGCAAAGGCCGCGGACGGCTGCCGTCCGTTCTCAGTGCGACCTCACGGCGGTTCCCCGTCGCGCGCGGCTATCGTCCCTCCCAGTGTGCCCGCGGATAGGGCTTCGCGCGGCGTCATCTTTCCACTCCATGCACGCTGCGGGGAAGGTAAATGAATGCGGCCGGCACGGAGGGCCACTGACTAGCCTTAGTGTACGGAAGGGATTTCAGGTTAAACTATGACGCTTTGAACACGTTTTTTGTGAACCTGTCTATCGATAGCGTGGTTTTGCGACAATCGATATAACGTACTGTAGGGCCAACGGCCGGCACGTAGGGCCAACGGCCGGCACGTAGGGCCACTGGCTACATCTGAGAGGTTGCATGAGCATGCGGCAGGCATTTCAGGCTTAACTATGACGCTTTGAACACGTTTTTCGTCAACCTGATGCGTCTCGAGTCGGCTGTCATCATGCACAACAGTATTGCAGCAAAGAAGGTGTCCAGCAAGCGTGTGGAAAGCTTGGCACTACGCAATGACGCAGTGCAGTGCCAAGCTCTCCACACACCGTCTGTGTCATGTCGGGAGTTGCCACTGTGCTTTCCCGCAGCCTCAACTTCCTGCCGCCTGTACATTCGCGTTGCTTGTGTGACAAGATGTGTGCATGCCAAATAGGATAATCTGCCAAAGCGGTCATTTCTTGTTTCGTTACGGAACGCAATCAACTCGTCGGAAATGGTCAAACTTCGTCCTGTTAAATGAACCATTATTTGTCACATACGGTGTGCGGGGTACCATATGGTGTGTCAGGGTACCATACACTCCCCGAAAAATGGCAGGATCACACTGGAGATGCAGAGGCAATCATATATAAACATAAACAAAGATTCACAGGTGCAAGAAGATGTCTTAATGAGCACGCACAAATGCAGCATATCGATCGGAAAGGGCTTTAAGGGCCCAAACGGGATATGGCCAATACCATTCTCGTAAAGAACGAGGAAAAGCACCAATAAAGTGTGCGCACTCAAAAGTAAAAGGACAGCGCCAAAAGTTGTCCAGCAAAGTGTCGTCATCCATGTGATGGCGAACGATAAAGACAAGAATGGTCTCTCGCGTGTTCTGGACTGAGCACATCTCCGCGAAAAACAAAAACCGCTCCCATTGGCGGATGATGAGACATCCCTGGCGATGCTTGTAATACAATATCGGCATGCCGGCGACCCGGGTCAACTGCAGAATCTCATATCACTGCTCTCTCTCTTTCCCTGTCAGTACCCTAAGGGCACATAGCTCAAAAAAACTTCCTACTACTGTACCTAAGTGTACGCCCTTCAGAGTATATGTATATCGGGGACTAGTGGTGTTGCTCTGAGTGCTCTTGCGCAGCTAAACATCGTGACCATTGTCAAGGGGACCCTACTGATTCTGTTTCTAAATATAAACCACTGACATACTCTTCGACATAGCCTCCACGTTAACGTCAAGCGCTCTAGTCTTCTTTCCCTGGTACATCAGATCGATTTGCCGTGTAGAGACCCTACTGCACGTTTGAGCTCTTTGAGAGCTCCTACTCGCGTTCGCATCGTACTGTAGCTTGCCCAGTTTTACGGTGGCGTCCAGAGTCACTCGTAGGTTGCCGCGCTTACAAGACTAGAGCTCCTGGTGAAGGTGGCGATGGTATCGTCATTGTCTATCTCTATTCCGCAGCTGTTTGTCCGGGAGCTCGAGAGTGGACAACTGCATTTCGGTGCCGTCGGCGACATCTCATGTGACTACCAAACTCACTCTGCGTGTGAAATCTTAGCTCACAGAGAACGCATTGTAAATGAGAGCTCGGTACGAGCCTGTTCGAAGAACCTCTGCCATACATGTTGCTTCACTCATGTGTATGTAACGGTTGAGACGGCCCCTGAACCTCCTGCCGGTATGAATAGTGCAATTCTTCTTAAAAGCGATCTTGCAGCTGTAGATGGTGCTCGAGCTGATGCTGGAGTTTATGATTATACTGGTGCTACTACATATGTGCTCCTCCGCAACAAGGTCCGCATACGGATTGCCAGCCAATGCAGCTCCTCCATTCTCATCAGACGAGGTCTTCCGGCGGCCAATTTCGCCCCTCCTTGCTCATCAGGTTTCCGGATTCCCTGAGCATTGAATTGTGTCATTACGCGTACGTGTACATGTGTGTACGTGTACACCTGCACCCGTAGGGATGGCGGAGGGTACTGCCCCTTAACTTTCCAACCAGGGAGAACCCGACTTGTAACGGGGTGAAGGGCAGAAGGGGGATAGAAAGATAAAGGGAGGGAGGGGGTAAGGGAAAACTTGACAACTTCACAAATTGCCTGAAGAAATTTACCAGTACAGAATGCCCAAAACTGAAGTAGCGCTGAATTCGTACATAATTTAGACCCTGATCCGACCCTGATCCGTAACCGTCCACCCTCATCCCTCCACTTGTCACTGCGCCGCCGGAAAACGAGCATTGCTCCTCCCATGCCATTCATGTTGACCCGGATGACTCTCGGGTGCAAGTTCCTCTCCCTCTAACGCCCGCCGTCCCTCCCTCCACCATGTCAAACCGGCAGCAGCGGCCAACGCTCGGCCTGATGGTCGGCGATTTAGCGTCGTCGATCACTACGTCTCTGCACAACTCGATGCGGGCCTCTCTCACGAGCCGTCCAGGCCTGTCGTCGCGCGCAGTGTGCGCCGTGCGACCGCCGCCCATGTGCGGGCCGGACGGCGAGTGCGATTGGTTTGCGAACATGCTCAAGTTGTTTGTGGGCGCCGCAAACGCAAGAGAGGCCCCCAAGCGGAAGGGCAGCCCTCTGGACTGCTTCATGGAGGACTTGGAGGATATGCAGAACGCGCCCGACACTAAGGGCAACGTCGAGCGATACCCGCCCGCGGATAGGATTGTTGCCATCGGAGACGTGCATGGGGATGTAGAGGCAATGCGCGAGTCGTTGCGCATGTCGGGCGTGATCGACGGGAAGGATCGATGGACTGGGGGGAAGACGGTGCTGGTGCAAGTGGGGGATCAGCTGGACAGAGGGAACAAGGAGAGGGAGATATACCAGCTATTGTTCGCACTGCAGGACAAAGCGCCGGGGCATGGCGGCGCTGTGCATATATTATTGGGGAATCATGAGCTGATGAATACCCGGCTGGATTTCAGGTACGTGACTAAGGGTGGGTTTAAGGACTTTGAGCAGGGGACGGGGGGGCGACACCAGATATCAGCGGCGACAATGCGGAGCATCAAGGAGTTGCCGAGCTCCATGCGCGCGCGGGCAAAATCTTTGGTGGCGGGGGGAGAGCTGGCACTGGAGCTCGCGGAGCGGACGAAGATATCGGTGATTATTGGGGATAATGTGTTTGTGCACGGGGGATTGAACCCCACTCATTTGACGTGGGGCGGGAAGGAGCCGCGGGATTCGGTGAAGACGTTGGCGGAGTTGAACCACGACGTGCGGAAGTTTTTGCAAGGGAAGGGTAAGTACCCGCTAGTGCTCAAGGGGGGCAGCAGTCCGGTGTGGCTGAGGGATTATTCGCGGATGAACTTGAGGGCGGGATCGACAGAGTGCAAGACGCTGGCGGAGACTCTCAAGATGGTACATGCCAAGAGAATGGTGGTGGGGCACACGCCACAGAGGGGGGGGATCAACTCGGCATGTGGGGGTAGGGTGTGGAGAATCGATACGGGCATGAGTAAGGTCTATGGGGGCGTGCCAGAGGCGATCGAGATTTCGAAAAGAGGGAGGGTGCGCATCTTCACCTCGCGGGGGCTCGTGCAAGCGTCGGCCAGGTACAACTAGGGTGAGCGGGGTGGATCACATTTTGTAGGCTTTTTTGTCTTTACCGTCGTTGAATGAATGCAACCGTGTAGCGTAGCGCAGCCGTCACTGTTCGAAAAAGAAGGTATCGCCATCGCCCTGAACGTAGTCTTGCTTCAGCTGCTTCCAGGCGTCGATCCTCTCCTCGGCGATATCCGAGGGATCCTTATCCCACTGCAAGAACAATGAGATGACGACAGTCTCCTTGTCGGCGCCCAGGACGCGGACAATATACGTCGGCGCTTTGCTTTTCGACCTGCTGACGCCCATCTCAAACCGCGCGCCCGACACGCCGTCGAGCCGTAGGTGCATGTCGAGATTGACGGACATGTCGACGAGGTTCGCGTACTCCCCGGATGGCACGGTGGCGAAGAAGAGACCGTCGAACGGCGCGATGGCCTCCATGATGGCGGCGTCGTTGCGCGCCACCAGGCGCAATTTGCGCAGCGGCTTGAGCCGATCCAGGAACTGCTTGCGCGGCGTGTCGGTGGCCGTGCTGCGCGCGGGGCCGCCGGCCATGCGCGGCGCGGCGCGCGGCGCGGCGCGCGGTGCGGCGACCAAGGCGCGACGCGCGCGCGCGGGAGACACGCGCGGCGAACGGCGCGGCAGCAGCGCGGGCGCGGCGACGAACGCCATGTCGGCGCGGCGTGCAGGCGAGGCGGCGGTGACGATGGCGGCGAGTGGAGCGGACGAAGCGAATGCGGAGGTGGAGAGCAGATGGCGGGCTACCAGACGCGGGCCGAGGTTGCGATCTGGTACAAAAGGCTGCAATCTGGCAATCTTAAACAGAGGCGGTCTGACTGTCTTCTGGTAGGCTGCAATCTGGCCGGGATCGCGAGCAAAAAAGGGCCGGAAACAGAGCCGGTCTGAGGGCTATGAAAAATATTGGAAATGCTTTCCTCCCATTCAACCAATCCAGTCATGCCAAATGCCAGGGTGCTCGGGTGCTGGCAACGCGAACTCTTTGTTCGGAACGGCCCTGACTGTCTGTGAAGGACAGGCTCCTTCAGACCGGCTCTAAAGTTATTTCCGCAAACTGTCCACAGGCGTCGCCATGGATCGACGTGTACTCGGGGGTTGCCCTAATAATGGAACAAGTGCCCCAAATACGGAACAAGCAGAAAAGACGAAATTTTAATTCAAAACTATTGTAGGCTCTCCATTATGGTCCTTCCGGCGTGTTCTAGACGGTCTAGCTCAGCTGCGATCCAGCAAGGACACTAAAAGAAACCACCATGCGCTAGACCCGGGTGTGAGCTTTCGATCCATGTGAAAAAAGGCGGTACTTTTACATCCAACAAAGACCAAATCGCTAACGCTAAAGGTTCGTCGCAAGATTGCTGCGGAACGGACCTTGTTAAAAAAGGCCGGCTCTCTTCCTCACGGAGGAAGAGAAGTGTCGAGGCCAACGGCGAGATATCCCTAGTAATCTGTTCTTATGTTCACTAAAGTGAACATAACTAATTACACCAATGTTGTTCGGCCAATATCTGGCCTCAAACAAAATCTCCTTGCCGTAGTCATTCTCTCCTTTACTGGGTATATCCTTTGAAGATTGGCGGATGCTAAGAGCATCTCCACCAGCGGAGCTTAAATCCTAAAATCGCCTGCCACATGTTTTACGTTTACTGGTCAGCCTAAATTTAATTTTTTGGGGCGATTCCCAAACGTTTTCTGCTCCACCGGTGATTGCTCATTTAGGAACACGCGATGTTTGCATCGCTAGAATAGTACCAACACGTGTGATACACCTCACACGTGTTGTTGTGTCAAACAACCCAAAGAGAGAGGTCGGTATTTCTGATCGCGCTACCGCGGTGCAATTTCAGCTCCGCGTTGAAGCTAGACTCAAATGTCGTCGTCGGGGAGTGAGAAGGAAGTCTTTATCGCCAGGGCAGTCCCGACGTCTGCAGCAATCGCTAATCAACTTCTCGCACGATCGCAGGAACGAAAACATGGAGGATCCCTGCCCGGAAAAGCTCCACACAGAAATGAGCTTCGACACCGCATAGCAGTTCAAATCGACCGAAACTACTTTTGTAGATTCACACAAGGCGTGCCTTTCTTTTCAGATGCGGAATTTGAACGCCGCTTTAGAATGTCACGAGCCATGTACGAAGAAGGTAGAGATGCGGTCTTGCAAGCAGACGACTACTTCGTTCAAAGCCGAGATGCCACTGGCAGGTTGGGAGCTCCCTCAGACCAAAAGATCATGTCAGCGCTTCGACAGCTTACGTGTAGAATATCCGCAGACTCTGTAACTGAAATAGTCGGGTTAATGGAGTCCAGAAACGCTGTATGCCTTAAGCGTTTCTGCGAGGCTATAGTTGATACATATAATGCAGAATGGTTGCGGTCACCGGATGAGCATGAGATTCAGGAGATTGAGGCTGCTTACAAGACACTGGGATTCCCAGGATGTATTGGCTGTCTCGACTGTGCCTCCTAGGAATGGGACAAGTGTCCGGTCGGATGGCAAGGAATGTACAAGGGAAAAGATAAGAAACCGGTCTGTCGGATGGAGGTAATATGTGATGACCGTTTGTATATTTGGCATGTCATGTTTGGGAGTCCGGGTTCTAAAAATGATATCAACATTATGCACCAAAGTCCATTGTTCAACTCTATCAGGACAGGGGCATGGCCCCCGATCAGACCCGAGACAGAGGTAGCTGGGATGAAAGTGGATTGGTATTATTACCTTACAGATGGGATTTACCCGCAGTATAGAATCTTTATGTCATCAATAAGTGAGCTAGTCACGAAGAAGGAGAAGCTATATTCTTCATACCAGGAGGGAACACGTAAGGCAGTCGAAAGAGTTTTCGGGGTTCTTTTTCAACGCTTTCGATTACTGTACAAACCCTCAAGACTTTGGTACAAAGAATATATGAACTCGATCGTGAGAGCGTGCTGTATTTTACACAATAAGATTGTCAAGAGTAGACTTCATACGTACAACGGAACGGCAGCTTTGAGGTTTACAGATGAGGAGACTACTCTTCCAGGTGATATTCAAATTGTATCAACAGGAGAAGGAACTTATGAGCAGGCAACGCTGTGCCGCAAATACATTGATCTCATTGAGAAAACTACAGAGCATGTGAAACTGAAGAATGCGCTCGCTGAGCACATATGGAATCACGTTGGAGACGAAAGTGATTCAAGTCAGTGAATTAGTTGCTGCACTCTGACGTATGTTGTAATTTCTCAATCGCCCGTCTAGGTAAAGTACTGCGCAGTTGTCTCATTATTCCGCCCACAAAATCTCACCATCGTACTCCCGAGGCGGTTTGGTGAGCATGTCAGAAAAGCTAAGACCACGTGGGCCAACATGGTTCGGGAATTAAGCCTCAGAATCTTCATCGTCAGTCATACTCTTTCCATTGCTTTCTACCCTCGCCCTTTTGGTAGTCTGGCCTGACCTCTCTGCGGGCCCAGCTTCATGATCTGAAGTTTGTCCATTTATGGTTGGGGCTGACGCCGGGGCTGACGTCTCGATATTATCGGGACTCGCTGCCTCTGACCGCTGCTCATTGACATCACGATTGGGAGGTATATCACTAGAGGCATCTCGAGATGACGAGCCACGGAGCTTGTTACTGCAGGTTCCTGCTATGCCCTGGGCATTATATCTCTCATTATCTGCTTCATTCATTGACATTAAAAGCCGTTTGCGCAGCAGCCGCTTACCCATCATCCGTTCCTCGTCAGTTGCATCAGAATCCTTCGCAAAAAGTAGAGATTCAGCCATATTCCAGTCCAACCTCCTCTTTGCAATTAACAGTTCGCGCTCCTTGGTTGTCGCTTTGCGCTCCTGGGCGGCACTGTAAACTTCATTGAAGTTTTCTACGGACTGTGCCATCCTACTTGCACTTGATTCCATGGAACTTTTCCCATTCGCTTCCTTTTGCTTGATCCTCTTAGCGGCCTTCCTCCCAATAGGACGTTTGTCACGCCTCTCGACAGCAGCTGTATCAATACAAGCATCCGTTTGAATGCCGGACTCATCCGCCTCCCCATCTCCTGGACTCTGATTTGCCGGCGTTCCAACATCTCTATTCTCCGTAACGCCTCCACTTTCCAACATACTGGTGTGGGAGGATAAAAAGTCATAACAACTCTTGTATGGGAACGGTCTGCCGATTCTGTATTTTGGGTTACGGATAATGTCATACACATGAGACGTGAGGTCTCTGTCATTATAAACAGCAACCACACATCTCTCGACCTCAGCCGTTCCTGGCGCCCCAGTCAGGCTCATAGAGTTGATTCTTTTCACGGCGTCATGGTAAGCAGTACGGAGTGATTTAACTTTGCTCCACATCTTTAAACAAGACTCTCACGTTCGCCCGTTCCAACGACGTTCATCCAGCGGTCCTCCATTTCGACCACCGGAGCAGGCAAGCGGCGGCCTATTATTGTCCTTCAGGAACTCCTCCCTCATTTTCTTGCTGTATACCGCTTACTTCATCCCTGCGCCGTAAATAGGGGAGCCTCCGGCCACGAAAGCTGCCTTACAAAGGGCCAAAATCTCCTCATCCGACCACGATAGACCCTTTCCCTTAGCATTCGCAGGTGACCGGGTAGACATGTTGTGTCTGAAGAGGTGTATTTGAGCTGTATTCCAATAAAAGATGGGAAAGATTGTGGGTTCATGCGCCGAGGGGATGAGTCTTGAGTTTCGATGCCGTCTGTCGAGAACGTCGGCGAAAGAAATAAAGTATAGCGAGCGCAGTGCTGCAGCTTCTCTCGAAAGTTTGCTACTTGCAGTGATCGGACACAGAACTCGTGATTCAAGAAGTCGACAAAGTCGGCCGAGGTCGACCTATTTTAAATTTGTTTTATTGAAGCAAGAAATGGCCCCCAACGGTTAGGTTTGGGTGTCATGGTAGCCCAAAGTTTTCCAGTTTAGGTCTGGAATTGGACCAAACAAAAAAATTGGGAGCGCACCCGCCAGTGGGATTGGTCCGTGCCGGTGGAGATTAAAAAGACCAGGTGGCCCCCAAAAAAATCGTTTTACGTTTTAGGTGACATGGGTGGAGATGCTCTAAGAGATCAAAAGAAGCACACCAAATGTTCACTGAAAGTTTGCACGTTTGGTCTTCTTTTAACCCGACAAAAAGTCGTATGTTCACAAAAATGATCATAAAAATATGAAATATGCCTCTAATAGACAGTATTAATTTACAGTAGGCATGTCTACGATGATGGTCTACATCTGCGAGTGGTGATACGCTCTCCGTCTTGTTCAGACGAATCTCTTCGATGCTTCGAAGATGTGGGCGTCTTAGGCACAACTCTGGGCTCTATATCGCGACTTGAGTGCCATAAATCCCAGCAGTTTTTGCGGAGCCCTGGATGCAACCTGACGCATAGATGAACTGCACAGAACTTGCATTTGAATGTTGACCGGTGCGGTGTGTAGGTGCTCGATGCACGCTCGGTTCCACACAAGCCACAAAAACTAGGAGGACGGCACTGGATTTGTTCATGGGAGCGTGTTGATAGACGTAGCTTTCTTCCCTCTCTTCTATTAAAAAAGGCCATTCTGTTACGCTTGCACTTTTGGGCTAGAGTGCGCAACGCTTCAAACTCTCGATCACTGACCACTCAACTATCTTTGTCATGGACACCAGCATTCAATTAACTGTCAAGTTGATCAGCATAAATTAGTAAACCCTGAGCACTGTCAATTGCAAAATCAGCCAACGACTGCACTGAATTCAGTGCATTTCTAAAACTCTCTAGGCTATTGAATGACTCTGTTGTCTGCAGCCTTGACCGCCTCTCAGACATCCTCCAAGTTACAAAAGAATTGACAAACAGTGTCTTGAGGGTTTGTGTGACGTTTTTTTTTCCCATTGAAGTGATGATGTCGGGGAGCGTAGAATGGCTCCGGCCTGAGCGCTACCATCCACCCCCCTTTCGTTTTAGAATAAAAGCTCTGTGTCCCATGTCTAAAAGGCTTTAAAGGTGGGAACAAATGTTTCGCAGTAATGAAAGAGTTAATGGTCTTCCAGAAAGGAAGGTGTGCTTTGGTTTTTCTTCTGGTAGATGCATCCGCAAACGACGGGATTACGCTGTCACCGTTATGAGCGCAAGACACCAAAGGTGCTGAGATACGGCTCAGGAGCGATAGAAAAAAATCCAATGTAGATTGCTCACACTTAGTTATAACTGTACGCAGCAAACCTGTCTCAGACGCCGCAACATAAATTCCGTACTGCGTCTTCACAATACACAACTGTAATAGAACTTGAAAAACGTGCTCTTCTGGAAAAAACTCCCTGAAACAAGCATCACCAACAGAACAGTAAATTACGTCGGGAGTCGAATGCAGTAAATTATTTTGCAGACTAGAATCTGCAACACTCGTCTTGATTTCAAGACAGGCTAATGATGCGGAGCCATCAATCTCTTCATTGAATTCAAATGGTGTCTGCTGTAAATCCAAAACGGCAATGCCATAAGGTGAGCATGCAATCCAGCTGAACAGGTTGCTGGCCAGCATGACAACTTCAAAAACCTCTTTTATAAATGCCTTGTTTTGCAGTGAACTCAAAACTGCCTCTTCGTTTGCAGTACCTCGCTTCATGTGTTCTGTAGACCTACTAGAACTGAACCACCCAGAAGCCAAAGAAGAAATAAGTTCTTTG
The DNA here is from genome assembly GCF_000350225.1 of Chondrus crispus. Taxonomy (NCBI): domain Eukaryota; phylum Rhodophyta; class Florideophyceae; order Gigartinales; family Gigartinaceae; genus Chondrus; species Chondrus crispus. The sequence continues at coordinate 343,897 of NW_005178661.1, read as the reverse complement.
GGTGTTGGTAGTTCTGTTTGTGGTAAACAGTAAGCCCAATGAGTTCTCGAGCTCTTGCATCCTTTTGAAGTAACTTAGCCGCATCTGTCCCAGTTATTCGAAACTGTCTCAGTATAAACCATTCTGCACAACGTTGGTCCACAGTTAATACTGTGCAACTATTCCAAAGCTTGTATTCAGCTTTATCCCTCAAATTGTCAGACCCTCCTGCTGGTAGAGCAATCTGACCTGACGTAGTGCGATTTGTGAATAGATGAAGCCCTGAAAGTTTTGAAGTTTTAGGGACAGCAATCCAAGTGTTGAGTTTTTTAAAGGGGAGTTGGGATAGAGAACAGGAACCGAATGACCTTGCTAAAATTTTCTGTACCTCCCTCTCTCACGGCAACGGCTGCTACAGTTCTTCTCGGACCACCTCTTGCAGTACGTAAAAACTTATTTGCCATGTTAGCACAGGGGCCTATGTCAGGCCCGTCTTCTATAATAAACTTTTTCGGACGATCCAGTACTGTAACGCCGATTGGGACCCATCAACGGCAGCATGCGAGTCACCCTCGGCCATTATTTCGGAACCATTCACTATTTCCGGCAACTCCGCATCACTTGCGTTATCAGAGCCAGAACCGCTTTCAATTTCACTGTCATCTTCATTCCTTGTCACATCAAAAAAGGACTGAGCAACGAAGGGATGACATCTTAAAACGTGATCTGGCATTATCATCATGACCCCTATTCCTTTTCTCAGCAATCTTTTAAGAAGGGAAAACTTTCCTTAACCACGATCTGCTGTAATAATAAACCCCAGTAATGATTGCTCCCCACGCACTGCAAGCAGGTTGCTCAGTAAATAGTCAACATTTTGTGCTTATGACTCGCCTCTCTGACGAAACCGTAACGCCAAAGTTAACCTGAAGAAAGCGTCGGCGAGGGAATCCGCAACATGACCTTCTTTATCCGCTTTACGGGCACTTAATATCTTAATTTGATTATCGACAGCACGTGTTCCGCATAAGTCATCGTCCAACGTTGCACACAAATGCTGCGGAGCCATGAATATTTTTGCTGTCATTCGGAAAGCAGTCTCCTCAAATGATGACAAAAGTGGAGTCTGGTCTCGTGGAGAGTTCCAAGAACTCAAACCTTCATTACCACGGCCGGTGACTGGATATGCTAAAACATTAGAAGAAATGTATCGGACATCGTCTAGTTTCGGTGTGTTGCAGCCAAGGCAACGTAGTACTTCGAGGGTCTTTTTGTAGCTTAGACCTGTTGTGTGCTAAGAAATGAAAACAGCTAAGAATCGAAACATGTCTGGAAGTTTGAGCTTCACTCGACCTTTGTCCCGAAGTATTATTTGCTCATTCAAAACCCCATACACTGCAATAGAGTTTCCTTGCAAAAGAGATTAATGCACCCAGCCCTTGTAGGAGATATCTCATTGACGCTGCACTCTAAATCCAGCCTTTCCATTGCAGATGAGCAGAATAATCGGCACTTGTCGGACACAAGCTCGGTCAGAAACGTGTCTTGCATCACAATACGGTCACATCCCGCATCTACCACAGGCCAACCCTTTGTAGGGTCTGCCTATTTTCGGTAAGGACTAGCGGTACTTCTGTGACGACCTCGACCAGTACCACGGACACCGCGAGATCGTCTAGGTCTCCCCCTGACTCGTCCTCGGCCTCTTGTGGATGATATTGGTGCTGAGGTGATTGCATCTTCCGAAGGCGACAGAAGGGAGGCCATTTTCACAGGAGATGTGACCAAACGGACTCTGCGGGATGGAAGAATAATTTTATAGCTTTGTGATGGTCAATTTTGTCCGTTGAACCTGGAGTAGATAGATCTTTTATGGACCAATCACATGCTAAATCGTGAAGATGATTGAACAAAAGGAGCTGGTCGGATTGAGCATTACGAAGACGACATTTTTGCTCTCTTATGTTCACTTTAGTGAACATAAGAGGTGTTGTCCAAAAAATTAGAATTTGCTTATGTTCACTAAAGTGAACATATGGAATACTAGTGATATGATAGGTATTTTTGTTTCAAAAATATTGCCCCGTTTGACGATTTTAATGCGCCGTGTTCCAGTATTAGGTAATTTACACTCGGTGTCAGTGCGGTGCAATCAGACCAATAACAGAAGCCAGCATCACTTCTACAGTACCTTTTTTCCTGCCATTTCGTGGTAAACTTGTCACGACTGCGTGATGCAGATGCAAAAGGAACGGAACAAAATGGATGACGAGAAGTTGTTTTTCAATTACATTTATGGTTTGTTCCAGTTTTAGGGCCACCCCCGAGTACAGTATGTCCTGACATACACGTGGATCCAAGGCGACGGTCCGTACGAAGGTTTGAAGGAACACCCAATCAGGACCCGCGCGGCGCACGGCACGTCTCTTTTGCACTGTCTCTCATTACAGTATTTTGTCATAATGGTTCTTCGAATACGTTTCTGACAAGTGGCACAGTGAGCCGAAAGAACCGTGGCAGCACAAGGAGGAGGCTGCTATGCAATAAATGAATTACATGAGGCTACTGCAGTATGCTAACCCAGCTATGAGGGGTACAGTACATGTACAGTTGTGGGTTTTCCGTGAGACATATTGTTTCAGGAATGTGTTTGTTCCCTTCAAACTACGGCGTGCTAAAATGTGGTGCGTGTGGCAAATATTCAGCATTAGCTGGCTTCGGTTCAAATCTCCACGTCGCTTGTCCCCTCTTTTTTCCCTACTAGCACTCCTCTAAGCTGTATAAATACCTAAGTCCCTTTGGGTTTCCTCCCATTCTTCGCATCGTCCTGCGCCTCTTTTCTCCATTCTGCTTCCTCGGTGTTTCACATTGTAATTCCCTTACAAGTGCAATGTCATTGTACATCCCCTACGTGCACTATGTCCTCCGCGATCCTTCGCTGATGCATTTGTTACTTCTTTGCCCATGACCCTTCCTCGTCACGATTCAATATCGGACTCCTCTCCCGCTGTCTGCTTCCTCTGTATATGTGTGTATTTTGTCATACGCACACCTTAATCTATGCTCGCGGCTTTTCCGGCTCATCACCATATTTCATACTCATTCATTCAATTCATTACACCTAAACATCATCATGTATTTCACACAACTCCTAGTCGTTGGAAGGCTATTTCTTTAACGACTCAAACCCATTTCTCTGAGTCCACTTCGAAAGACTTTTGTGCAGGAAGCTCCAGCGTTCCACTGCATGCAATGCGATTAAGCATTCGAAAACTGACCGGATTTCTCTTAGTCAAAGCATCAGATATGTTCACTACTCCTTGTATCCATCTTAGAACATCCAATTCACCAGCCTGAAAAGAATCTCTTATTCTTTGAACTGTTTGGCGTAACCTGTAATCAAGCCCTTCACGCAAGGTTGTGATAGTATCGTAGAGTCCTTTAGAGTCGACGTTAAGGACGTGCTTAAAAAAGGCGTGCGGAAATAGAGAACTCAGAGCCAGCTTAAGATTGTATGATCCTCGATCATCCGCGTCTGCACATGCCAGAATTTCAGCACCGTATGAAGAGTGGCAGAACCTCCTCTGCTTTGAAGTTGCCCAATCTACAATGTGATAAAGCTGGTCCTTTTTTCCATTCACTTTGTACAAAATTCCCAGTACAAATCCGGTTTGCCAGTATTGCTTTGTTCTAGAAATATGTGGTATAACGGCAAACTAGATTTAGATCTAGATTGGATCCCGCACTGTAGAGCCGGAGCTCTACAGTACGGACCCACACGTGTGCGCGACACGCACGTGTACTGTCAGCCCGATGCCTGACAGCGCTACAGTGCAGGCTGACCCGCACTACAGTAGCCCCCTACAGTACGTCGGTACTGTAGTGTTATGATAGAATACTTTGCACATTAAATACGCGAGCGACCGACGACGGAGAAAACGGACAAGCACGAGCTTGTCCACGACTCTCCGTCTAGGTCAGCTCTGCCGCTTGCTCTACTAGACCGACCGGCCTACTCTAGTCCGTTCTAGGCCAGGGACCGCGCGGGCAAGGACGCGCCAGCACGCGAGCGAGCCCGGATCTGCCTCCGCCCGTCGGTACTGGATCGTCTACCAGTATCGCACCGGGGCGTCGAGGCGTAGATCCGCTCGCGCGTGCGCGCGTCGGACCCGACCGCGCTCTACCACACTGCTAACAGGGCCCGCGCCCGGTCCCGTGTGTGAGTGGTGCTTCATCCCGTTCTCGGCGATCCGAGGTCTATAGGACTGGACGCATACATCCCTCTCTGCGGGGGTGTTTATGCTACAAAATATTGAACGCAGCGTCCGAGAACGTGGTAACAACTGCATCTGAGGGTTCATGCTGTGGCACACGGAATTTCACATTGGCTGTCAGGTCCTTCAGCTCATTTAGCATCCAATTTGCCTGAAGAATCTGCTCAATCTTCAGTCTTCGTAGGCACTGCTGCATGTATGACGCCACATATGCTGCTTGTGGGAGTGCTCCGCATCCGGGCCAAACGAGTTCGCCTGCTAATGACCTGAACCAACTGATCTCCTTTTCTGTCGCCATAGAGTCTCTGCTCTTTTCCGAGACTCGTCCAACAGGATCGGCTTGATGTTTCTCATATATGTTTACATAGACAGTACCACCGATCCGTGCCTGTCCTGTGTGATGTCTGCCCCATTAAATTTGATATCGTCATCAACAATTGCCTTGCTTATCGGAAAGCGTTCTCGAATGTGCGCCGTGAATATATTCAGGATCTATCAAAGATATTGAGATATATCTCAATATCTTTGATAGATCCTGCCATCAACAGGTCATCAGTAACCTTGGCCAAAAGCATCTGAATTGTATTTTCTTTCCCTCTTCTTGCAAAAAGGTTTGGCACTCCTTGCACCCTTTCGAACCTTGCCTCCTTGGTCAGCCATTGCTCAAACACCTGTGCCCATTGTCGTCCCGCCTCGGAGATTCCGTCCGGCATTTTTAGAAGTCGCCACAGCACACCTCTTGCGCCGTTATACTCGTGTGGTGGTCTGACAAAAATCTCTCTTCGAATGGGTCCACTCTGCAAGTAGGCTCCATGCACGTCCAGGCATCCAAACCTAAAACCAAGTACAGTAGCCAAACTACATAACAACCTTATCACGTCAAATTGGGCTGTAGCTGAATCTTTGCGTACGTTATCCTTCTCTTTGTCTCTGTTACCGTGTGGACAAAGTCTATCCATCAATCGTTTTACTCCATTCTCCTCCACCTTGACTTTGTACACAACGTGTGAACCAGTTACATTGGCATGCCTGCTGACGTCCTGCTCCTTTAACTCGACATACGCATTCTCCCAATTTGTTTCTATCTCCATCTTTAGCGCCTTCCCCACCAGCCATGGAGGTGCACATTCCATTTTCTTCTCGTGACCTGGGCGGAGCCGATGATCTCATATACCTCATCCAATGCCAATTGCTCTTGCGACTCGAGTTCCTTTTTTTCTTTTCATCAACAGACGTTCCAGTAGCCGTGCCCCCAATATCCTGGCTCGGATCGCCCTTAACTTGCTTGGAAAAAAGATCTTCGTTGACCTGCTTCATTTTTCCCTTCTTCCTCTCTGGATATGTCATTTATGCGCTGCTGTGGTTCGATGACCACATTAGAATTATTCACGTTGCTGTTGTCGTTCAAGGTTTCAGGGTTTTTGTCCGTTTCCATCGTTGTCACACTATCGGTCTCATTTCCGCTTGATAATTCATCTTCCAAGCTTCGAAGCATTAAATCTTTTGCCAAATCACCCTTGGGGGCTGTAGTATAACTACCTTCGTCCCGACCACTCGGAAACGAGGGGGGTTAGAAGTAAGGGAGCGCGCGCCGCTGGGTAACCCACGCGCGAACGCAGACCGTACGGATGGACTCCAAAAGAGGGAAGGCTCACGTGGCCGGTGGCGCGCAGCCGGTCGGTAGTGTTAGATCCGGACGGCCGGTCACGGGTTAGAAGCCTGAGACTAAAAGGGAAACCGAAACGGGATAGCAATTAGCCGTAAAGGGAGGGGAGGCGAGTCTGCCTCCCGTTTACTGGAACGGGGCAGGTGCCCCCAGTCTGAAACCCTAATTGGGACGCCAGGACACCTGTCCCGCTACAGTAGCTGTTACTTACTGTATACCAGCTACTGTGCTAAATTGGATAATTTGTGCCATTAACTACTAATTACTAGTTAGCCACCGTACGGATTATACACGTGTGCCCGTGACCAGGATCCCGGCTAACGGTTGTGCCACGTGTTACCCGTGGCCACGCCCGCTGTTACCGGCTGTCCCACGTCGGACCCTTGGGGTACTACTGTGCACAGCGGCGGGCGCGTGTACGCCTGCTCGCTACAGTAGCACCCGCCCTCCCGCGCGGTTATCATCTCGCCGGGGGGTTGTGGTACGGAATTGTACTACAGGGGCTATCCGGACATGCTCATATGCCACTGTCATTGCTGGTCCTCGCATATTTCGTCTGCACTTTAAGATATGGCGTGTGGCTTCCTCCACCCACGCCTCCACCCATCTTGGACGCTCGTTTTGCTTTGATGTCTTCAAAACACCCAAACCCGCATACATTTTGGAACGAGGAGTGCGGTTCCACGTTACGAATCTTTGACCGGACCACCTTCCGGTGAAACCATACAACTGGGCATACCCAATATCGACGGCGTATACCCCCTTGCCAGCTGGAATTCACTTAAGCTCGCAGTGCCGTGAAACAAATTGGTCACAGATGAAGCCCATGATATCAAAGTTGAATGCGAAGCTGTTGTATTCTCCTTCGCCAAGCGAGATAAGATCATTTAAACGCACCGTTGTTCCTTTCTATATGTCTATTCTTGGACGAGGACCTCGAGGGTTTTGCCTTCAACTCAATTGCGTGGGCTTCAAAAACTTTTGTAGTACCGGTCTACAGAACTCCGGGTCTGCATTAAACCTTTTGGGCGCTCCATGGTGATATAGTCATTCGGACTCGATCATATCCTTCATGTTTTGTGCAGACCAATTAACTGCGATGGCCCGCTCTCCGTACCTAGTACACAGATCGATCATGTTCAAAACTTCAAGCTTATCATTGCCAATATATACTCGGTCTTGATCTTTCAGAGACTTTCACCGAATTGTTCGAAGAAAGGGAATTGTTCGACGAAACGGCTGAGGCCTTGGCGGGCTTCGAAACTAAGGTTAGGGTTGTGAATGAGATCCTCGAGAGTGTCTCCGACACTAGAATCCGGATGAACGGCACTATGACCGCGGTAGGAGTGAGTAACGTCCCGACCGTTTCATTTGCTTTCATCAACCTCGCTGAAATCCAATTCACGGACGGGTCGTCCCAGCTCGTCGTGTCCACCAGGGACGAGTACGTTGTTGCCAGAACCAGCAGAGGTGAGGTGGTTGACTCGTTCGATAAGGAGACCGATGTCATTTGCGTGTCAGGATCCTTCTGCTAAGTTGAAGTCGAAGTCCATCGGACTCAACGGCCTATTTGAATAGGGCTGCCATAGTAACTGTTCGAGCCAGATTCGTGCCTCAAGCTGCACTACACATTAACTGATTTTATACCTTGTCAATGACAGTTTTATGCTGTGCCGTCGTCTAACTCTGAACTCCAACTGAGGACGAGATGACGAATTCGAAGAAATTCGCATCATTTCTTCGGTGGCATAGCGACAGTATGCTCTCCCCACACTATACAGAACGGTACAGTATCTACAGTTTCTTCCGATTATTCCCCCATCGCAAATCACAGTTTCGTCACATAGCGTTAGGCGAGAGCTTGCCCTGAAGGAGTCTGTTTGACCCCGTAGTTCCTCTTTGAAAGCCTCTGGGTTATCCAAGCTTTGAAGTTGGGCATAATGAAATTGGCAAGCGCATGAGAGAGTTGGCTGCCCGTTCTAGCCTTGCTGCTACAAACGAAAAATCGATCTTCCTCTCCAGTACCCAGGTAAGTTACCCTTGGGGTATGTACAGTTTTCAATTGCGATGGGCCAGATACTTGGGACTGTTTAGCTGGGTGCGGGAATTTAGCCGATACAGTAAGGGAGTGTCTTAGCTTGCCCGAGTTTGCCCGGGTTTGCTTGCCCGGAGACATGATTTGCACTACTATTGGCTACTGGGCGTTAACATATGATTTGAAACTAAGTACGACCCTACACTGCAAGCTCAAGTTATGTCAGTGTGTAATGACAAATGTCAATCATATATTGGCTACTTTTGTAAGTTTGTAACTTTCGAATTTGGACGCTGTGCTCCGGTGGACGCAGTGCTTGCCCCTTGCCAAAAACATCCTCAACTCCCCCTTTGCAAAAATCTGTGCACCTGCCATCTCGCGAAGGCAACCCAACTCTACAAAGCACCTCTCTGCCTACTACTTTCCTGAAAATGGCTTCCACACCTCAATGCCATGTGCGCCGTTCTCCGCGCCTCTGGCATATCTCTCCGACTCCCACCATTCGGAAGACGGGGGCCACCAACGCAAAGTCTCTCACTATTGCTTCCTCGTCTGCAGCGGGCGTTTCTGACCAATATTATCCCGCCTCCATACGGTATGTACGACTGAATTCTTTGTCGTTAAAAATCCTGTTGGCTCTGACAAAGGTCCATCCCCGTCGGAGATCTAAGGGCTTTGTGAATTTTCGGGGTCAAGGATAGTTTGAAATAGCTTGGTGCAATGAAAGGAGGGAGAATAGAGCTGCGGTTGCGGTTAGTGCGGTCGTAGCAGTGATGATTTTATTGCCGTGCATTGCGTAGGAGTGATTAGATTGAGAAGAAAGGAGGGGAGGCGAATGGCGATACTGGGCAGTGGTTGTAGATCCGTGTTTTGACCAAACAGCGCCGGCGATAGATACGCTATCCAGCGGTGTAGTACAGTCCGCAAGGTTCGGCAAAATTTGGAAATTTCGTTTCTCATACCCCCTGACCTCGGATCCTCGTGTACACGTGACTGTTGAATTGAACCCCGCTCGTCGCCGTTTTTCGTCTGGATATCATGTCGTTCAACTTTTCTCTCTCCGAGCTCTTCCCATCTATCAGCATCGCCTTCGCCGCACTTCTCTTTCGTTCAACCGTGCCTGCAAGACCTCAATTCTTGCTTTGCAGAGCGAAACTTGCTCAGAGGATTTAGCGGCATGCAATCTTCGACAAAGCAGATTAGTTCCGACCCCAGCTTCGATCCAGAGCTCGACTGCTGCATGGCTTGTGGCTCCAACACCAAGAAGCGCCCAGCCATCCATGTATTTTTGACAGGCAAACAAGTTCAGATGAGAGGAACAGTTGATACTTCTCCCCTCCAAAACCCTTTTTCCGGTAAACAGGCGGGGTCATTTCTCCTCTGCACAGATTGCAGATCCAAGAAACTAGGTTGGTCTGTCATAAGCGATACCAGGCGGTACGGCTCTAGAGCGCGCACAGCGCTCCAGCGTTGGAAATCGAGAGTCAGTCCGAGACCCTCAAGGAATAACGTCTGCTTCATCTGCGAAAAGCTGCGCAAATATTACAGCGATCAGGACCGCTGTCATGACTTTCCCGTACCTGGACATGTATCAGTGAATCTGGCACTATTCCAAGTATTACTGGATACAGAAGGCGTTCGAGCGGGCTTCTGTGCAGAGTTGTCTAATCGATCGGGCATTGGTACCAACGACGCTTTGGAGATACTGAGGGGAATACAGGACACGCGTTTTTGCAGATTTCATCACAACCACACGAGGCATTCAATGAATACTGCCATTCTTCAAGACGATTCGAACCGCGGTACACAGTTCGGAGTGTGTGTTTTTAAAGAAAAAGGATGCTTGGAAACAAGCTCAGTGCTTCGTCCATTGCAAAAGCCCTCTACAAGCACCCTCGAAGCAGCTGAAGAATACGCCGAGCTGGCCGAGGCAGTTGGCATTCTATCGGATGGATGCCTTGTACTGGAGGACGTGGTCGAGAAGTACGCTTGCGGGGCATGCAGATACATACTTTCGAAAGGCAGGGGCGGTAATAGGCCTACATTTCAGCTATCGATGCTACGTCACTCGGCTGACAGATGCTTGGTTGAATGCGTACTGTTCGCTTTGGATGGTAACGTAGGCAGTAGCGGGTTCAGTCATTCGCATGAAATTTATCGTCTCGCAGAAGCGCTGCGCAGTAGAGTCAAGCGGCCCTTTCCATCTTTGCCCGAATGTCGCTTTCTTCCGGTCTTAGATGTACCGTCCTTGCGAAAGGAGATGAACGCGCACAGTTCATCGACCTCCGCAGATGTTACGATGCGGACTATCGAATCGCGCATTTCCCCTGTCTTAGCCGCTCGAAATGTACACCTCTACTCTTTATCCAGGAAGAACCGGTGTTATGCGACAGCTGAGGCTCTCGCTCACACCGTTAATGGGGTAATATCACTGGCGGATGGAGACGAAACTGCTTTGCTGCCTAGGGAAAGAAGGAGGCTACTGAACGATATGTCAAGGAGGTTAGGCTCGAAGAGAGATGATTATCGACGAGGCAGTTGGAAGCTTTCGGAAGAGATCTCTGCAGTTCCGCGAAAGCTTTGGGGTTCTACAGTTCTTGATATGGCATCCAATAGGCAATTGCCGGGTGGAAAGTGACTGCATCAGGTGCTGGCCTCGCCCTTTCTGACATTTTCCCCATCAACAACGATGAATCTGTCATGCGGAGGCAAGAGTTGGACAACTTTGCTGAAATCTCGCTAAATGAGCGCGGTTCATCAGCAGCGCTTTGCGGGACAGACTTTCTACTATGCTTGAGGGCGCTGAAGATATTGGAACAAGTGGTCTTCTCTCGCTCGCGTATCAGCGTGTGGCCTCTGCAGACAGCCCTTTCCATTGCTGGAATGCTGGAATCGTCGCCGTCGTGGACGAGTGTGCTGCACTCGCTTGGGCTCGTCCTCTCTTACGACATCACTGAGGCCTATCGAAAAGCTCTAATTGCGGAACGAGAGCAGGCGACACTAGGAGCCTTCGATGAGGTGCCAGTTGACGACAGAATTATCACGGTGCAAATGGATAACTTTGATATTCTTCCCGTGCATAGCGTCAAGGCAGCCGGCAAATCGCTTCCTATGGTGAGTGGGACAGCGACGCAGTCAATACTGCAGTCAAAGCGTCGAAAGCTCGTACACAATGCGTCAAATGCAACAACGGGGATGGCAGGGTTCAACGAAGAGTGGTTTCAGAGTTGGAGAAAATGGTCAGACGTGCCTTCCTTGTCTAGTCGAAACGCATTTATATCTTCGCTTAACTCGAAGGAGGATCAAAGCGTCCTCACTGACTTTTACGACATCGCGTTTGGTGCTGTTTTCGAAAAGCGGTCGGAGCTGCTGGGAACAGGACGCCAACCCATGCAGTATAGGCGAGGCAACACGGAGATGGCCTACAAGCACCAAGGAGTTAATTTTCGGACCCTTTTGCTGTCCTGCTTCACTCCACATGGCGGGATGGATAGCAAAAGCCCAGAACTGTACGAACAAGATGTACTGTTTGTCGACGTGTGTCGGATGAATGCCGCCGACATTTTGACAATCCACCAAAAGCTTCAATTGATTTCTGAACTTTTGAGACCAGGTCAGCCGGACTGCCCACGCTTTGTAGTCGTGTCCGGGGACCAGCCAACGTACAAGATGCTGGTCAATATATGGCGGAACTCTCTTCGAGAATCAAGAGGTGGGATAAGTGGGGATGGAAGCAGTTCAAGAACTACACTCCATGAATGGCGCATACCATTCCCCGGCTTCTTTCACGTGGAAAAGCAGAGCCTGTATCCTGTTTGCAAGGAAATGTTAGATGTTCTTGGACTTCAAGAGCTTGCGGAATGCTCTGGACTCTCGCGGAGTCAGGTCGATAACATTCTAAAGCATGGCCATGCGCGCAATAATCGCTCTCTACTCTTCAGCATGTGCGCGGCTCTCATCATACACACAACAGATCTGGTCCAAGCCGAATGTCCGGACATGAAGGACAATCTCGAAGAGATTCTGCAAGGTCGAACTTCCATGACGAGAGCAAAGGAGGTTAGCAGTAATTCTGTACTGCTGCGGTGCGTGACAGAGAAGGTCACGGCATGGACCCTTTCTATCGGTCGTCTTTGCCGTTCGCGCGTCATGGAATTCTTTTCACGAAGCCCCAACGGAGAACATTTCGTTTCCATGATCCTTTTCACATGCCTGCTCCCTACCGTGGGCTTCCATGTTCTATCAAGAACAGCACACACGGATGTGGTGGACAGATTTTGGCTGAGGCCGAACAACGTCCTCCACACTACGGGTCACATCAAATATCAGGAGCTCTACCTGTTTTACGCCTTCTTTCGTGCCGTAATGCCGCCTGTGTCTTTCAATGACCTTTTCAAGGACAAGCCAGGCGCAATGGTAGCACGAGTACCAAGTTTTACAGCTGGTTTGGGCACTTTATACGATTCGCGTGGGTGGACATATGTTCATCTTGATGAGGCTCTGGAGATGCTCATTATCCGCCTCGTGAAAGGCCTGAACGTTCTAATGCTACCGTATATATAATCATGTGGGGCGTGGCTGCTGGAATCTTCCAAGGCTCGTATGAAGATCAGAACCATTACGGCTGCCTCGAGGTCTTATCGGCGTACTCGCGTTGCCGATACAGACGCTCCAGGCGACGCTCCGGGGGGGTCACCGCTCGGGGGATACGACAAAAGTGCCGCGCAGAGCAGTACAGTGCGGAAGATGGTGGAGCTCATGCGCCAGAAGGGTTTCCTTACATTGGAGCACCGGCAGAGTGCCAAACTACGAAATGTACTTGGAACAACCGTGCGTGATCTCGAGGACGAACGTCTTCAAACGATGGTTTTGGACATCGAAAATCATGGCCGCACTAGTGCTGAACTCCACGCGGCGGCTATGTTTCCAGAAGCATTTGGTCCGCTGTCAAAGGAAGACTTTGAGAAGTTCTTTAATAGGAAAAGATTCCGCGGAGTTTGGACGAAGCAGCGTCAAATCCCGACCGCAGGCTCCGTGATGGCAAGGAAAGAGGAAGCGCAAACTTCCCGCAGACTGGGCTCGAAACCGAAGAGGACGCTCGCCGACCTTCGCTACTTGCGAATAAAAACCATGACTAATTTGACACTTGCTGAGCACGCTGCTGTTCGGGCTGGTGATGTACGAGGGGCAGACCAAGCACGGAATCGCTGGGAGGAGCTTCACGCCTCGCGTTGTTTGATCTCATCTCTGGCGTACGCGTATCGCGATACAAATCTCGCCATTCGACACGCAACGAAAAGTGCTTTCTTGCCAGCTCTTAAGCTCACATTGGGAGGTAATCGGGATGAACAGCTGCCACATTCCAATCAGATGGCGACGGAGGCGAGGAATAGAATATCTTTCTACTACGACTTTGACATGCCGCCGTACGTCAGTGTGATGATGGACGTCATGAATCACATTTGGAGTCGTGGAACTGATGGAAGGCGCGGAAATTCCCTGTATTGCATGACGGTGCAGAAGATGAGGCATGTTCTGCGTCCATGGTTTGCGGGGTGGCGTGGGCGGTACCTCAAGCAGTTACATCTGCACATAGACGATCCCACAAACGTCATCCCCCAAAAGAGAGGGGAGCAGTAAAGGCGCGATCATTGGCGAGAGGCTGGGGGAGCCGCACACGACTCCACTCACACGATGCAATTCAAAGAGGAAAGCCAGAACATAATGGGATGCCATCTTCCAGTGTCTGTACCCTGGTCCTCACTCGTCGGACCCCGGCCGAACAGGGACGCTATTTGCAGTTTGCACCTTTTTTGCGGCGCCATTGCGGCTCTGGAGTTAGCGTGTGAAGAGGATCTGGGCGTTTCCGTTTTCCTGTATGGTGGATGCTTCGCAATCCCAGTCGATTGTGTTGGGAAAAACGGTTTGAGAGCTTTGCCAGAGTTGGCGTGTCTTCACGAGAGCTGTAGCAACCCGCAGGAAGAGAAGGTTGTTTTAATACATCCGGAGAAACATGAGGAGAAGCTACGCACCTCGGAAATAGGCACGGCCAGCACATCGCCGGGAACAAGAGGCGCAGAAAGGAATGCTGCTTTCCAGGATGAAACATTACTCCAGGTTCCTAGAACCCGCGTCATGAAGCTGTCGAGTAGGGGCGGCTTGGAAATCACTGACACTACGATTGCACACGGCGAGGCGGAAACACGTTTCGTCGCGGCATTCAACACCTTCGTACAACCCCTTTTGGCTGACCTTGGTTGGGAGGAGGACCACATGTGCGCCACGAGCACCCCCACGCTGACGAGCATCGAGAATTTCTCCAGGCGCGGAAGCAGCTGTGTTTTCGTGTCGAAAAATACAGACGTGACTATGATTCTTGCACTTGAGGAAAGGTTGCGGAACAGAGGCGTCATCCATGTGCTGGGTGAAAACATTATTGATATCGACTCCCTTCTTGAAAGCGTTCGGCAAAGTAAGGTTCAAATAGGTTCTATTGCATGCGCGTATGTATTGGCGGGATGCGATTTCACGCCGGGAACATGCGGTATCTGGCATGAGAGGTACCTCCGGGCTCTATTACGCTACAGGGAATTTATTAGAGACATTAATATGCTCTCTTCAGGCGACGTTTTTGAGCTCTTAACGCTCTTGGCCTACCTCGAAAAGTACGGCAAATTCCGAGTGATCAACGCTGAGCAAATGGAAAAGCTTGAGAACGAATGGGGCCTTCGATCTCTTGATCTATTGGAAGTGAGGAAGAAGCGAAGAACTTTCTTCGTCAGCAACAATGCCATGGGTTGCTCAGATTGGAGGCTCGATGTGAGGCGGTTTGTTTCTGACAAGGCGAAGTCGGCGAGTGACCTCGTCCCGCTAAGAGAGCACGTTGAACTGCAGGCAGCAAGAACCAAGCTGGTCGTATTCGGATACTGGCAGAAAGCAGAAAACGCGTTGCTTTCGGCGGATATTGTGATGGGTTGTGAAGAGGAGCATGGGTTCGATTCCCCCGGTGGCATCATTTTGGAAAGACAGTCCGACGTGCAGCGCATCGAAAAAGACGATGCCAAACTTGACCGCTACATGTGCGTGCAAAGAGCCGTGCACCACACTTCGCTGTTCGTGCGTCAAACGAAAGACGAAATGCATCGGCTGCCAATGTGACAGGAGGTCTTGCCAGAATCTTGCTGTGCAGACAATTCGCATTCTCCACGGCAGCAGCGAAATGTTTACTTCGTACGAACGTGAAGGGGAAACGGAAGTCGATTGCGCTGAAACGAATGAGCCACCTTTCGAATCCAATGTCTTCAATCCGCCTACCCTTGGTACGGAGCTCGATCTCGAGGAGCTCGAAAACCTTTTGAGCCTCGCGTAGAGGCTGTAGCATGTGCCAATTTCGAAGAGAACGCATCTTCTTTAAGGCGGGAGCAGGTCGCTCACCGACTGAGAAAACAGCTAAGCATGGACTGCGAGCTCCTGAGCGGGTTCGGAAAAGCTTCTCTGAAGCTTTCGAGGAACATTTCTACGCGCGACAAGTTTGCACAAGACCTGAATATCCAGTGGAAGTATAGTTGCTCCAAATCCTTCGGCGGGGGATATTTCTCGATGTACTCACGATTAAGCCAGATGAAGAGACCAAGCTCATGGAACTGGTGATAGGCGGCACGTGTTGTGCATGAAAAGTATGTTTCTTGGGCACGAAATGGAAGAGACCGAGGCGGTATGCGCACAAGCAGAATACCTTTCGAAGAAAGTGAGCGTATTCGCGCCAGGACTCCGTAAGACTTTCCCAGCGGTAGCAGGGCACAACGGCAGTACGGCGTGATACCACGGGCGCCCTTATCAAATGCGGAAACTACTTCATGTATAAACTCTTTGTCGAATGGTGGATTACCACCTGCGCCTTCAATGTCCTTTTCCTTGTCTTGCCATCTACCAAGGGAGCCAAAAAGGTCGTCATGTGGATCGGCGCTACAGTAGGACTCCATGACTCCTCTTTCGTTGAACGCGTCCGCGAATAATTCCGTCGTCACCCGCGAAGAGAGGAACCAGAGACTGTAAAGGTCCCGCGTGACGGTTCTGGAAGTCGGGTTGAAGCGCGCTTCACATTTGAGGTGCACTGCGTTGCAAAGAGCCATAAGAAAAGAGACATCGTCGTAACCTGGCATCAATGTCGCCAAACCTTTTTCGTTGCGTTCTAAGCATTGTTCCACAGCCGCGGGAGATATTGTAGCCTTTGGTTGGCATTGAGACGAGATGAACTCTCCATGCGGTACATACACTGCACGAGAAAAAAAGGCGAGCGTATAAACGTCGCGCGACCTCTGCGCGAATCACAAATTTCGATGCCCTGCCATAACCCTGTCGGTATTTGTTGGCCACTGAAACACAGTAAACAAAGCAGCCAA
Organism: Chondrus crispus; assembly: GCF_000350225.1. Taxonomy (NCBI): domain Eukaryota; phylum Rhodophyta; class Florideophyceae; order Gigartinales; family Gigartinaceae; genus Chondrus; species Chondrus crispus. Next base: position 327,541 of record NW_005178661.1, on the reverse strand, counting down.
GACCGTGGCAGTTACCGCGCCGCAGCTGGAGAAGTTCGAGTTTATGCCCTTCAAGCGGTATTGCTCCGGCGCAGCATGTCGCTAGTAGGTCGCAACATATTTGCGTTGATCGGTGTTTACTGATCATTGGAGCACCGCGACCTTTCCAGCGCATATCTAGGCCATATTCGTATGTTCCAATGGACATCTTGAAGCCTGTATGGTTTCTACCAGGGCCTAGAGGACGGAGCGGCGAGCACGATTCTGTGAAACAAAATTTTTCGGGGAGTGCAAGGAAGTTGGTTGTGTAGACATGCGATGAAGGGGTATCGCAGGCTCTGCCTCGGGACAGCCGCAAGTGTTGGTTATACTGCTTCGGTTCGAGCCGGTACGGGAGGAGTTTGATGCAGAACGTGCTAGCATTAGCGGGACGAAGTGGTTCGCGTCGGAGAAGAGGGGAGGGGAAGCGGGGTTGGATGGTGAGTAGATGTAACGGTCGAAATCTGGAAGAGCACTGCAATGGGCAGGAAGCAAGTTCTTGATTATAATTTCTACGCTCGCTACGCAGCCCTTGCTGCCTCGAAATGACGATTTCCGAATACAGCAAAAATGATGCCGAACCTCACGGACTGAGTAAGGAGAGAAGTAGGGGGTGAGATCAATTATTTATCCCGGTGATCTGGGATCACCCGCAATGGCCAGGTTCTGGGTCGGAAGCGAGCGACGCTGCAGCGTGTCGCGTCCATGTCGACGCGTCCCTCGGGCGAAGTTGTTTGACGCTGCAGCATGTCACGTCCCTGTCGATGCGTCCTCGGAGCGAATTTGTAGAACCCACAGTGTCCTCCCCGTTGTGTTCTGGCAATTAATGGCGCTGTATGCCTATGTAAGGTAGCACCGTCGCTCTGGGACACCTGTCCACTACTAACGTAAGGGAAAGGACACCTGTCCACTACTAACGTAAGGGGAAGGCGTGTACTTACAAATAAATGACCGGCAAACTCGGGCAAGCAAAGCCAACCCGGGCAAGTTAAGACACACCCTAAGAGCACCCCTACTGTCAAAAGCTAAACTTGTATGTTATATTTCGAATTTGGATATGTAGTGTAACACCAACGCGTCGCATGACTAATCGCCAAATGTCAAATGATGCATTGCTGTTTCAGGTTGAGCCGCTTCGCGCTCCCATTGGATATTGAGTAGGAGGAAGACCTCATGCCGCTGCGTGGCTAGGGATCGCGGTTGCGGTATCTGTTGATGGGATGCGTGCTGTCTCACAATGATCGGGAGCACTAAGAGATGGGATCGGCATAGAGGACATGGCCAAATGACAGATAAGAAGACGTTCACGGTTTGTTGAGGCGTGAAAGTTCGGTGAAGGATACAGTATTACGCAGGGGGAGGAAGGGATGGAGTCGGGTCTCATCGAGACGGTGACGCTGAAGGAATTGTTGCCAACGACAAAGGCGAGTTTCGGATTTGGCGGGAAGTAGGACACGTGCCATAAACCTGGTAATTTGTGCGCAGTTGATTGGCCGTTGTATAATATTAAATGTCTAAAGTAAGTTCCATTTTCCGCAATGGATAGAACTCCATTTACATATTTGGCGTGCAGTTCTGCATATTTGGCGACCAATAGTGCTGCAAAATGCCAAGCCAAATTTCCAAATATGATATATTTGGACATTTAGCAGGACAATAGTGTCTACTCTACCCCGATTTGTCCTCAATTGAGGACAACATTGTCAGTAAAATGCAGGCTTTATGAAAGACCTAGAGGTTGTGGGCGTGCGCCATGTGCTGAGGGAAACATGTTGCACCTTTTCTAGTCCCACAAAGCCAGACCTCCGACTCATTTGGGCTCGTCTTCCGACATTCGGAGCACACCTGTGTTGTTTTGCTGTCACAAATACGACACCGTCCCTGCAACAAGTACGTCCACACTTCTCCGGTTTTTGACTTGCGTCGACGCTTTGTTGGCGTTAGGTGCACGCCGACGCCACTCTGCGCTACTCCCCCAGCCATTGCTTGGCTGAGCTCTGCATCCGGCGCTCTCCTACGAAAGTTGATGGTATCGAGCTTATTGTCGATGATATCTTCCGCAAGCCTCACATAGAATTCGTCTTGTGTAAGCGTACAGCGATTCCCCTGGCATCCACTAAAAGCCTTCCAAGTATCAACAACGCACATACCGAAGATGGTCATGCTTACTCTCATCGACCAGTCCATAGTGCCAAGCTTCTTCTCCAAATTTAAAGTATCTTGTCGGCACCTGTTGTGATGGTCGATTGCTCCACACACACGATAGTAGATCTCGGCAGCTTTCGGTTGTGGTACTTCAAGCTCTAACAGTTGAGGATCTTCGTTGCTTTCCACATGCTGGAGCTGCCACCATCGCATTCGCGAGTAGAGAGCCCCCGGTACCAAGGAAGAACATGATGAGACGAAATAACGTCGGTTTCTGTCCATCCATACAAATGCAAGAAGCTTTGGCGGCCCGTCCTCATCCGTACAAGTCAGACCATGTCGATCGCCTCTTCGTTGTAGCTCCACTTGCGACAGGGCTGTCATCGGAAAGCGTCTTGCACCAGTTTTCACAATACCAATAAAGCGCAAACCGGCAGCCATTAGATACTGTGCTGCAAACACGGATGCAAAGTAAGAGTCTGCGCAGACTATACGACCTGTCATCTTCCACGGCTCCACAAGCTGCTTTAGTATAAGAGCTCCGTGGGGAACTCCAGCCGAGTCCTCTACGCGCATCGCATCCTCCGCCTCAGCCGTTTTCACGAGCTTCAAGCGCATCATTATGTGGCTCCTGCCACAAGCACTGTTCTGTATCTCGCAGCCGTTCTCAGGCTTTCGGTCGATAGAAATGTACTGCGGTAATCCAGCATTAATCCAGAACCCGCCCTTCCCATACCACCTCGACATCGATTCGTCCACGCAAACTAGGTCAGATGGGTTAATGTTCGTTACTCGATTGGCATTGAAACGCTGAACGAAATCATCTACGAGAAGCGAACGGTAGTTCTCGCTCGACATTGACGGCGGCCGCTTGGTAGGCTGAGCGCTGAATCGCACGTAGCGCCACAGGCTATCGAATTTCTTCCTTGCCATGCCTGTTGAGCCAAAGGAGGGAGCCTGGATATACTTTCCCGGCTTGATGCCCGACCACAGTGATGCCCGGCTACCGAACTCGACTCTTGTCGATAGGATTAGGATACCAAAGAACTTCACAAGCTCGCCTGAACTTGTCACCAACAATCTAGAGGATAGAAGCCTCGCATTAGTCATCTCCACCATTGCACGGAGCTGACTGGGAGGAAACATCATTAGAAAGTAGTCCAAGGGTGAGTGGCCGCTAATATCACTGCCCGGTCCCAAGCACTCTCCACTCGCAGACACTATGCTCCATGCTTTGAAGGGAACGGAGGCCTGTACATCCTCTTAACAGTCGTTACAAACCCATTTCGTGCCATGGGCAACGACTTCTGCAGGATCATAGGAAGCAGGAACCAAATTCAATGCAGTCTGCCCACTGTAAGCAGAGCCACGAGGGTGTCGGTCAGCGCAATTTTCTTCAACATCCGAGGGCGCAGCACGGCCTTCTCCCTGTTCAATGTGAGAAGCGACGGGTGGTGCAGGAGTGGAGAGGTCTCCCGCAGTGACTCTGCGCAGATTCAGCTCTATCCGCTTCATGGTTGCCCCTCCCAGGTTGTAGTCCGATGTGAGGTAACAACTCGCGCGCTGCCCAGACATCACATTTTGTATGCTCACAACCACTCCTGGGACTTTTTTCGTCTTCTTGTTGGCCCCGTACCGGCGCGCGCACTCTGCGTGAGCTGTGAAGTGCCACGCCAGAGCGTGTACGCGTGCACCGACATTTTTACGCGGGTCGGGCGGCGGCGCCATGTCGAAATGATTTCGCCTCCGACAAGCAGAGCGACGGTGGTGTTCGACGTCGCTGTGAAAATAAATGTACCTCACTAAACAATGAACACGTGTCCCAGAATGATTTGAGGCCCGCAGAGCTCGAAAATGGCCACAGAATTGGCTGAAACTCAATACATTTTTAGTTACATGGGGGGTGAAAGTTGTCCTCAATTGAGGACAGAAGTAGAGTAGACAATAGGGGTGCTCTAAGTTATCCGAATCATCGTCTTGAACGAGGAGTTCTGTCCACGTGTACGGCACGTGTGCCTTGGTCACTTGCGATCTCGCTGCCACGGCAACAAGGCGCGACCCACTGCATGACTGTCATGCCATGACACCAGGACAGAATTACAGCCGTAGGCAGAAAGGAGTCCTTACAGCTGAACGCAGGGGCCATTGGTAATTACAGCCATAGGCAGAAAGGAGTCCTTACAGCTGAACGCAGGGGCCGTTGCCCACACGTGTACCACACGGCCTTTACTTTCTGCGTCGACATGTTTTCGGTGCGAGCGGTTTTCGGTACGAGCGGGGGTATAGCCAACTAATTATCAACGGAACGCGCGGCACCAGCCGCCGCCCGTCCCCGCCGCCTCGATCTCAGCAGCCGCACCGTCGCCGCCGCGACAAAACACCACCGCCGCGAGCGGGAGAGAGCGTGCGCATTCCATCATCGCTCCGCGTCGCCCGTCCCGGCCATCCGTCCACTCTCCATGCATCTTCCAAATTGACTGCTCATCCACCTGTCCCGCTCCGATTGGCCGCCGCTCCCCCCCCTTACCTGCTTGCATCCGCGCCCCGCCGAGCCTCCATCGACACCAACGCTAACCATGGCCGTGGATATCGGCAACTCGTCGCCCCGCACACCATGAAGGGCGCCCGCCGCACGCGCAAGCCCCGCCCGCACGCCGGCTTCTCGGACCTGATGGCCCCGCCCAGCTCGCCGCACCGCGCCGCGCGCGTCATCACCGGCGTGTCGCGCGCCGCGGCCGCCGCCGCGTCGTCGCCGCCGCCCGCGGACGACGAGTGGCGACAGCTCAGCCTCGTGCGCCCGCGCAGAAGCGTCGCCTCCGGCAGCCCGCGCCGCAGCCTCGCCTCCGGCAGCCCGCGCCGCAGCCTCGCCTCCACCACCGAGCGCTCCAGCCCAGCCGCCACCCCGCCCGCCCGCACGAAGAGTTGCAGCACGCCCCCCGCATCGCCGCCACCGCCCGACTCGCCGCTGCCGCCGCCGCTCGCCGCGCAGCCGCAGCCGCCCGCTGCGCAGTCGCAGCCGCCGCGCGCGCCAGAGACACAGGTACCGGCGTTTCTCAGCGGATGGGACGGCGCAGACGGATGGGGCGACGACCCTTCTTTTGACGACGACGACGAAGAGGAAGAGGATGACCCGTGGGGTGCGTGGGCCGTTCCGGGGCTAGATGCCGCCGACACACCGCCGGACAAGTGCGAGATGCTAACTGAGACCAAGACTGGAACTAAGACTGAAACTAAGACTGAAACTAAGACTGAAACTAAGACTGGGACTACTACTGAGCCCGATGAAAGCCGCACGCGGCAGGGCAGAGAGGACGCGGCACCGCCGCGCCCGGAGGAGGTGCCACGAGAAATGCACGAGGAGGAGAAGCAGCCTGGGATTGCGCCGCGAGACGACACGGCGTTTATAGAGCATGATAGGACCCAGCCTAATGAGGCCGTGTCGCTGGGTAGAGGAGACGCGATGTTTGCCGTGACAACGGCGGAGGAGGGTATTGAGGAGGCGGGCGCTGCCGATGTGCAACAAGCTGCGGATTGCGTCGCAAGCGACGAGGTAGCGGTGGCCACTGCTGACGTGGCTCATGACCGAGATCGTGTCGGCGCGGCTGACGAGGGGGACGCGAGCAAGCCGGGTCGCGACGGATGGGGTCAGGTCGATGCTGCGCCGGGGCCCGCCCTTGCCGAAGACGCCGAGCCAGCGAGAAGCGCGCCAGACCCCTTTGCGTTTGAGGAAGGCGCCGCAGATATTGAGGCGTGGGGCGCGTGGAATGATGAGTCCGAGCCGCAGCAGGAGGATCCTGCTCCCGCTGAGCCGGCTCTAGAATGGGGGGCGTTGCCGCCACAGGCGCAGGAGGGAGCAGCAGGGGTATCTACTGTGGGTGCACGGGAAGATGCGCTACTGTTTGACAAGGGTGAGTCGCCTGCTACGAAGCCCGGGATCGACGCCGCTTGCGCGCCGGAGGAAAGGCTCTGTGACAATGCCTTGTCCGCGCCAATGACGCCAGAAGCGGAGACCCCACGCCCTGCGCCCGATGTGGGAGCCGAACGCTCACATGCCAGTGCTCTCGTTGACGGCGAGGCAAGCCGACAGGTTCCAGAGAAGTCGGAAAACCTGACGGAGGACGCATCCACGTTTGAGTGGAATCAAGTTGAAGAGGCAGTAGACGGTTGGGACGCGCGAGACGACAGTGCAACCCCTATCGTGATGGAAGCTGAGACTGCAGGGACTGCTATTGTCACGGGGCCGCAAGCAGGCAGCGTACCAATGCAGGAAGATCTGCCCGCATCCCCGTCCGGTGTAGATGCCGAAGTCATACCCGCCAGCACTCCCGGCAACACTGAAGTAAGCTCACATGTTGCGGAGAAATCAGAAAAGCCTGCCGAGGAGGCATCCACGTTTGAGTGGACTCAAGTTGAAGACACTGCAGACGGGTTGGATGCGCGAGATGACAGTGAAGCCGCTGTCGTGATGGAAGCTGAGACTGCAGAGACTGCTACTGTCACGGGGCCGCAAGCAGGCAGTGCACCAATACATGAGGATCTGCCCGCATTCCCGTCCGGTGTAGATGCCGAAGTCATACCCGCCAGCACTCCCGGCAACACTGAAGTAAGCTCACATGTTGCGGAGAAAGAATCGCAATGGACAAGAGGCCAACGGTCGATGGCGCACTATCCTGGCACGAGGAAACGTTTGCAACTACTGTAACGACGGAAGCGACAGAAAGCGCTGCCGATGCGTGGGGCGCTTGGGATCTCGCACCAACCTCAAACCGCGCAGAAGAGGAGTCGAAACTAGGAGAGACGCCGAACGAGATGAGCGCGCCAACTGTCCCGACCGACCCTGTTGACGCTTCTCCGAAAACCGGCGGCGATAAGCCTGTAGACGATGACCGGAATGCTTACAATTCCGAAGCAAAGACATTCAACGTGGCAGAGGCCATTGTTGACTCACAACGTGCAGTTCAGAATTCTTTTCCAGCTATTTTCGCACCCACGACACATCTTGGGAAGAGCCAAGACAGAGCACCTGTAGAAGAGGTTGCATGGGGTGGATGGGATGAGGACACGACTGATGTCGCTGAGGAACCAACCTTTGAGACACCCTTGCTTGGGGTGGAGGCACGCGTCAAGACTGAAACAGTTGAAAGTTTTGAAAGTGATAAGAGATTGGCTGGCTTTGGGGCGACGAAGAATGCTGTGGGTCTAGAGGATCAGAAGGAAGGAATTATTGCCGCTGAAAAGGAGAGAGCCGCAGGCCTGCAGAATGATGCCGCTCGCGGTCCAGGCGACGCTCGCCCGGATATGCAACAAGTGGAACTGGCAGGCGTAGAAGGCAAGCCTGGAAATGACCTTGCTTCTCTAACGCCCCAGCTTGGTGATTTTGCCGGTCGGGAGAAAGCTGCACCAGAACCCGAGACTTTTCTCTCGTTTGGTGAGAGCACCTTTGCTACTGAATCCGAGAAAGTGTATCCTGCAGATGCATGGGGCGCGTGGGATGAAATGGACGCCTCTACGCAATCTCATAACAAGACTGCAAAGCTCGGGGATGATGACAAGGGTCTACTGGGCACCGTCGATGGAGAAATAGACCATCTTAAGGGACCAGCCTTCATCTCCAATGGAAAGCAAGCGGGCGGCTCTGCACGTGTCTCAATTTTGCCTGACAACACTGCTGCGCAAGCGTCACCGGTTCTGGATGCGTGGCCCCTGGAATCCAAGTCTGGAGAGCCAAAAGCCGCAACTTCTTCCTCAACTCCTTCGCAAATAGAACAAGTATTCGGACTGTCACCTGTGGAACCTGCTGGCATACCCTTCGCGCCGGAGAGAAACGACAAAGCGGATGTTAGCACCTTGCCGAGACCATTTCAGGCAGGCACCCAGGACACTGGAAGAGAAACTCAGCTTTTCGACGCGGACTCAGAAAGAGAATTCGTGCCTCCCCGTAGAGACACATTCAACATACAAGATAACGGCAAGATAGCCCTTGGCAAAGAAGACGATGATAGCCAAGATATTCGCTCCACAGAAGTTGACGCTTCGTCAACTGTTGCCGGAACTGAAGTTCCTTCTGTAGCTGCGCCATCCTCAGTCGATGATTTCGAATGGGAGGGTGCGGCGAAAATACCGGCGTGGGATTTGCCTGCACAGACAGTAGCTGCAGAGGATGATCATGATTCGTCTTCAGGAACCGGAACCGATGCAGCAACTAAACTTGAAGAACAGGTGCGCCTCCGCACTTCTCCGCTTCCTCCACCTCCATATCCAGCTCTTGATATGAGTGACGTTGATGCTCGAGTTGGTCAAAGAAGTGAGCCAGGCGGTGCTTCTCATGAGAAACATGGCGGCTATGATAACTCCACACTTGAAAGCAACGAGAGAATTTACTCGGCGAAAGACTCACTCTTTGATATTGGTCGAAGCACTACTGCAGCAGACCATTTCCGTCTTGAAGCACAACACTGTGAGAAAGTAGATACAATGGTGCATCCGGATCACGCTTTTGATGACGAACGCAACGAGTTTCCAAGCTCCAGAGCCGTAGACCAAATAGTGCCTTCAACTTCACCTTTTCCGGAAGCACCCGCGGAACGGAATGGCGACAGGTCAGGGGGTGCAAAATGCATCTCTGGACCGGCTACAGCTACGGGATCGTCTCAGCCGCCAAATGATTATATAGGCATGGACCCGATCCAACACAGTGTTGCAGGTCAAACACCAAAGCAACATGCAACGGAACAAGGTCCTGTTTCCCTACACACATGGGGTGCAGATGCACTTAGCGAAATACAGACGTCGAAGATAGGTGAAGCAGGGCAGGGACCCACAACTGCACCGGTTTCGATGAAGGCAACACCATTCCCAACAGGAAAGGCTAGTAATTATTGGACAAAAAAGCTTGAATCGAGCTCTCAAGATGCGAAAAAGGCGTGGGCGGATGTAGAGACGACGCCGGAGGAACCAAGCGGTCCTACTCATGCATTCAACAGCCAACTGGATGTTTCGCATATTGTTGCTCGTTCACATGAAATGCCTGAAAGCAAGATGTCGCGAATTGCTGCTGAGGGTGTCCGCGTTTTTGAAACTAATGCTGCCGGTGAGGAAGCAGTTGCTAAGGAACTGCAGAATAATTCTTACCCACCAAGTACAGGACCGTACAACAGCAGTATGCACCCGGAGACCAATGGTCCTGTTAGAGATCAGGCTTCTATTGTGGTTAAGGGCTCACGGTGGAACGGAGATGTTAATGCAAGTGGTTGGACAGAACCACAGCAAAACCTAACGAGACTGCCAATGAGTACGGGGGTTGCAGAAAGGTCCAGGAGGATGGCTGAGAATCCTCATCAAAGTGATCTGTTGCAACAAATAGGTGAGGCCCCCAAGGCTCAGAATATTGAAAGTGCATGGGGGGATCAACCAGCGTCAGGTGATGCAAATCTGACCGGATGGAATAACCAAACGGTTGAGCCTGAGAAGCTCGGAGAGCCATGGCCGGAACTCTTGGGCGAATCTGTTCGAGAAGATTTGCACGCCAGGCGCTCTGAAGGACAGAGGACGGACCGCGACGAGTTAGCTCCAGTTCTGCTGCATACTTCTCAGCCTAGTAATGACAATGCTGTTATCGATCCGACTGAGAAACCGGCTATCAGCGGAGTAGAGGCCCCGGAAGAGTCCGCCGCGTACGATCCGTTTGTTCCAACGACATCCGCGTCTGCTCATGAGTACTCACAGTTTGGCTGGGACTGGGGTATGGCCCAGGACAACTACGCATCCACAGCTGCTTTCGACCTAGGGCAGAAGGCATCACCCGAAGAGCCAGATCTCAAAATGCCAAGCGAAGTATCCGGAACTGGTCATTCGGCTCTTGAGACTAGGCATCCGGGGACCACTCAACAGACTAGCATTCCTGAGAATATTGCGCATGATCGACATCATGAGGGTCTTGCAGCAACTCTTCATACCAATATCCCTGCAGTAATGCCAACTGCCGAGAATGTGGAAAGTGCAATTGCCAACATACATGCTTCAAATCAAACGAATGTGTCCACCCCACAAGAGGTTGTGGCAGGACAAACCTCTCCCAGGTCAACGAACATTACTTCACATCCCTCAGAGCTTGTCCATACATGTGATTCCAACTTTGATGCATACGCACCAAGGCCGTCATTGTCGTTACCTCCAGCACCTGCTCTTGCTGATACGAAGTATGCTCCAAAGATATATCCATCTGAATTGCCTACAGAGGTAATGGAAAGTTCTCCAGTAGATGAAGTGGGCCCTGACATGTGGTCAAACAATATGGTTCAGGATCCACAGAATTATACACCAAGCCAGAGTGCGCAAGGTACTTCTGCAGAAATTCCAGCACTCCCAAGTGAACAAGATAAGAATCGGCATGCCCTGCTCGGCGGCGACGCTGCGCCTTTGAACCAGTTACCAAAGAATGACACAAATGATGGCAATGCCTGGCTGACAACGCAAGACTTGTTCCAGGGTCTGGCACCGCCTCACGAGTTCCCGGCGGCAGTTAATACCTCAAACACCGCACATACGAGAACGCATTCCTTCCCTCCTCCCCCTCTTGTGCCACAAGGACCTAGCCGTTACCAGCACAACATATCCGAAAGTTTACCGGGGCCCCCCGTGCCTGACTGGGCCCACTACACAACAAGTAACACGCATGGTGGTGGTACTGGCGGAAGTACAGTTACTACGCCTGCAATGTATTCGCCGTCGACTGAAACAAGCACTCAGCTACCTGGTCATGGAGGCGATTTAAACAGTAGTAAGCTGCAACCAGGGGAAAGTCTCCAATCAGCCGAGAGAAAACGAGAAGACCCCCTCTCATTGCAACATGCCGCCGTGGCTCTCACCGGAAAAGAGTATGGGATGCCAATTGCGAGTGCCGGGTTGAGCGATCGAGATGTGTATGCACCTGCTGGAAGCCAGGTAGGATCCGAAACGATAATAGATCCAAACATGTACACATATCCCTTTTCAATTATGGATGCGACTGCTCCAGCAGACTTGGATTACCGACCTCCGCGGCCTGTCTTGTCATGGGGTTTTGGGGGCTCGATGATGACTATTCACCCACCCGCTGGCCAAGGTCAACAAGACGGCTACGAGGCCAGGACTGAATCTACTACTGCTTGCTCAAAAGTCCGTTTGTATGACCTGGGTACAATAAGTGGAGATGGTTCAAATGATGACTGGATTGCAGCATCCGAAGCCATAGCACCACTAGCATTCCCGCCAAAACCGTCGGACCTCTTGCTTTATGCGGACATGTGCGATCGTCTCTCGAATTGCGCTGCCGGAATGAAAGGCTCCCATGCAGAGAGTCGGGCGGCATTATGGAGGCTGCTGTCTGTGATGTGTCGTCATAACACATCAGATTGGAGAAATAAGGCAGGCTCGGCCATCTCTGGTCCCTCCGCAGTACCTATGATGGGTCGAAATGATAGCTCTTCATTCCTATGTGGGCGCTTTGCTGGCGAGTCCCCACTGAAGCCGAGCAGTATATCGTCGCGCAAGTCTGAGCTTGAACTCTCTGAATCAGCGGCGGAAGTGGAAAGACTGGTTACGCAAGGGCAGGGATTAGAGGCAATCCACGTGGCACAAGCTGCTGGTCTATGGTCACTGGCTCTGGTCCTTGCGTCCACGTTTGACCAGACCCTTTACAAGAGCTTAATTACCGATTTCGCAAAGAAGAGCTTGAATGATGGCTCTGCGCTCCAGACACTGTTCTTTTCAATGGCCGAGAATGATGCAGAAATCCTGCAGAAAGCCACCTCCACAGCTGGACTAAGAGAGTGGAGGAAGACTGTAACAATGCTACTAACTAACTACCGTTCCGCAATGGAAGCAGATCCCCAGCGGGGTGAGCGGTTTTTGCGCCTAATTGATCAGGTTGGAGAGGCACTTATATCTCAGCTTGGCGACATCGTTGGAGGGCATGTCTGCTATCTACTATCGGGGCGCATTTCTATCCTGGACTCATCTTCCACAGTGCTTCTGGGTGCAGATTCGAAGCGTCCTGTAGGCTGTCCCCGTTCTCTAGGGTCCGCAGCCGCCATTTTACAGTCACTAGTTTACGAAGCAATTGTTTGTGCCCAGTCAGGGAAGTCATTTCCGCATTTACTGCCATTTAGACTTGTACTTGCAGAGGAAATTGCAGCCGTTGGACGCTCTGATATCGCATTGAGCCATTGCGAATCGGTGGCGGCCGGAGTGAGAACTATGTTCGACTCTGGAAGAAACGACGTCGCCTCAGAATTCTTGACGCTGCCGTTTCTGGCTGGCTTAGAGTCCCTTGACCAACGGCTTCGAGCTCACCTTGGATTGAGTCACGGTACAGAAAGAGTTGGAAAGCTCACTGCTATGGGTCGCTCCCTTTCTGCAGCGGTATTCAACCGTACTTCAGCAACCCCCAAACCAACCCCGTCACGAACACCAGTTGAAAGCGCAAGTGGAGGATCAACTAATAATCCAAGCCCGGACGTTCCTCCTCATCAATTCTCACATGCAAATATGTATTCGAGCCGAGCCCCGCCCACGTATTCAAACCAGGCTCCCTTCGCGCATGACGTGAATGGCTCGGCGATGATTGCTACCTCACATCATCCGCCATATGGAGGCAAAGGCGTCTCTCAAGGACCGTCTCCAGAACAACAGATCCCTGGGAATTTGCAAGTACCTGCTTTATCTGTGCCGCATTCCAGCGGATACGACTCGAGCCGAAGCGGTCCCGGGCAGGAAGAGTCAGGGTCCAAACGTTGGAATGAGTTTGTGTCCAAGACAATTGGAGTTCTTGCTCCTGCACACGGCGACCTCTCGCCTCCACCACGGACGGGGCAGCCGATTCCATCTGAGCTTCATGGGGTTCCGCCAATGGGGTTGGGGCTTGACACTGGATCCCGTGCGCCTGGTCATGAACTTGACGCGTCGCACATGCGTTCGCAGTCAATGGGAAACGTGCCGGCGGCGATGCCTCAAATGTCGCAAGCCGCTTTCGTGACAACTGGCCGACAGCAAACTGGGGCCCACTCGCGGGGAATGCCGGCAGAGGACTTTTCGCTATCCAGTACGCCTCAGCCATTTTCGCACAATTTCAATGGAACTGCTGTTCAGGAACAAAAGACAGCTGCAGGGGCGGAAAACCTCTCGCATCGCCGATCGGCTTCTGATATGACCGCCGTTTCACAGACATCAGAGAAGAAACCGCCGCGACCACCCCGTCGTTCGACAGGAGCTTCAGCCTCAACATCTGCGCTCGACTCTGTCGGTGAGACGAAGCCATCCGTTGCGAAGGGCTTGAGGTACAGACTTACGGAAAGGATTCTATCAGCGTTCCGAGGTCCCCCGCGGGCCCACATGGGAAACGACAACAAGTTTGTTTTCGATAAGGAACGAGGAAGATGGGTCATAGAAGGTGAGGACCCGGACGAGGGCGATGACGCCCCGCCTCCACCACCAACAGATGAAGATGCGATGACGGAAACGCAGACTACCGAGGCCTTACCAGCTCCAAGCTACGAAAACTTGCACCAGTATGGTCAACCGTCTTCGCCAATGCCGAGAGCTCACAGCATGCGAGAACCAGACTCATTTCAACTTTTGTACGGACAGGCTCGAGCGAGTATGGAACCGTCGGCACCTATGAATCCCGGATACAATGCTGGGCAATCGGCGACGCCAGGACCAGGACTGAGGAACTCAATTAGGCAAGATATTGCGCCGTCCCAGAGGTTTCCGCCGCCACGTGCGGTCAGTTCCGAGAATATCGCTTTCGCAGAGAATGGCAGTGAGGCCTCTGGCATCTCTTCAGCCAGTCTGCCTGTGCCATTTAGTGCGAATCGAGAAGAAACGTCAGTAGCAGACCCGTCAGGCAACCCTAACCGTTTTCGGGCCAATACCGGAAGGAGAGCCGGTCGTCGAGCGTACGTTGATACTTTCAACAAAGGAGCGTCATCTGCACATTCCATGAGAGCACCCCTTCCTGGACGACTGCGCGCCCCTGTTATTGGGAGCTTGGGGGCGGCTGGCCCTCGTAGCATGAAGATCTTTACCCCAAGTGGTCCCGCTGCGACACCCACTGCAGAAACCACGCACCAATCTCCGGCCGGAATAGGGGCGCCATTAACCTCTACGAGTAGACAGGCGTCCGTGGAATCTGGTTTGAGCCAGCAGTTTGGCGTACCTAGTCCGTCAAATGAAAAACCATATCAGCCACCCCAATATGTCCCGCGGTCCCCCGGGGGCCCGAGGATGGTGGCATAGATGATGGCATAGATGATGGCACAGATGTGACCAGTTTTTGTTAGATTGTAAAAAGCGTTTTATACGCTTTAGCAGCAAGTAACTGTTATTAAACCCCTTTTTTTCTTGAATGTACAGTACAGATAATCCCGCGTATCTACTTTCGCGAGCAGGGAAGCAGTGCTACTGCCTTCATATACTCATCCCTCTATTTCCTTCTGCTGAATTCTCTGACTGGGGCGCTGTCGTATTTTCGACTGTACAATGCTTTCGATATAGATTGATAGGCCAGTCCTTCATCCGCATACCATAAGGCGCGCCACGTCGCTTTCATTGCCAACTGTCGTCTTTTCAGTTCTGTCTCCGAAAATGAGTGAAGAATGTCATCAAGATGCGATATGTCCGCAGGGCGAATCCAAACAACAAAACTGTCCCAATCCACCAGCTCCTCGAAAGCAAGCTCCTGAACTTCAGAGATGACGACAGGAATGCATCCCATCATCACAGCATAGTACGGCCTTGGGCTCCATGGATGCCATCCTGGGTGGTTGACGTCAACGACAAGAATCAAAAAAATCAATAATTGTCTACTGTTAGTGACGAGCG
This sequence comes from Chondrus crispus, assembly GCF_000350225.1. Taxonomy (NCBI): domain Eukaryota; phylum Rhodophyta; class Florideophyceae; order Gigartinales; family Gigartinaceae; genus Chondrus; species Chondrus crispus. The sequence continues at coordinate 312,517 of NW_005178661.1, read as the reverse complement.
AGAAAAAGTCGCAAAGGAGGCTGCAAATGATGGAGTCAACATACCTTCAGGAGACAAGCAAAACTTGCTGTTCTTCATATCGTCAATGTACGAGTCTGTTCTCACACCAGTAATTTGGTATTCCTTTCGCTCGCTAAAATGTGCCTGAATGTACTGTCTGACACCACCAGAATAATTGCTTCCCCGATGATCGCTTATGTTGACGTTAAGAACCTGTAAGAAAGTAAGCACGAATTCGTCGAGAGCAAGACAACAGAAAGGGGGCGGGCAGAGAAGGAGAAGGTTAGAATACAGCCAATTTTGCATGTGACGTGATGCACACGAACACTGCTATCATGTCAATCGCGTTGACTCAACGATGGACAAGTGCGGTCTCTCACTTACCTGCCCTCCAAATTGAGCAAGAAACTGCCGAGGTCTACTAACAACCACTTCTGGGTCCTCTATCCAATACGGCGTAAAATATGCTTTAAGCTCCGGGGGGATGGTGAAGTCCTTATGCGGGGTATATTCCGGCGCACTGAACTCACCATTGTGCACCATAAAAATGCCGTTCGCATATCGCTGCCAATCTCCCGCAAGCCTAGCAGAAAAGCCCTGCGAGAACATATACACGTGGTCCCTGCCGCTGGACCTATTCCAATAGGGGTAGTCGCGGATGACGACGTCCATAGCCTCCGCAAAGTGGCGCCCAACACGCGGAACGTCGTTCGGCTGATGTGTGATGAGATCGCACGTGGTGTAAACCGGGACGTAGAAGAAGTCGGCCTCCTCCGGGTCCGCGGTGCGAATGGGCGAGGCCAGCAGCCAGCGATGCACGTGGACCTCGGCGGAGTAGAAGTTGGTGTCGCAGCGCGGGTCGCGGATCGGCCCCGGCTGGGCGATGCTCTTCTCGACGAGGGCGACGTTGAACCTCGGCGGCAAGTCGTAGACGAAGACGCGCAGCGCGGCGGCAGCGACCTGCGGCTGGCGCCAGCGCTCCAGCTCCGCGGTGAGGTCGGCGGACGGCGGCGCGGCGCACGGCGGCGACAGGTTGGCCACGACGGCATGCAGCGCAAGCAGGGCGAAGGCGGCGCACAGCACGACCAACGGGGACGGTGAGCGCAGGCGCGAGCCCGCGGCGAACTTGCGCGGGTGCGAGGCCGGCGGGCGCAAGGACTTGGGGTCGGCGTGCGTCGCGACGGTCGTGACGACGCGGCGCGCGGGGAACGGCGGCGGCATGGCGGCGGGAAGGGGGGAGGGGATGTTCGCCGCCGCGGCGGGGGCGAGGGTCGGCCGCTGGCACGTGACGAGGCAGGGGAAGGGTAAGGCGAGAGAAGAGGGAGGGGTCACGGGTGGAGTGGGGATTGGGCGTGCATGGGAGAGAGGGTAAGCGGCGGGACGGTGGCGAATGGATGCCGCGGGGAGGCTGAGGGGGCAATCATAACAGAGGCGGTGTCAGGAGGGTTTTGTGCATCGGTGCCTTGAGCGGGGGGAGGATTTGGCGGCTGAGACGGGCGCGCATGAGCAAAAGCAACGGGCGTTGCCAGTTGGGGTTTCTTGTTAACGGAGCTGAGACGCAAGTGCGATCTGGGCGGATCAGTGGTGAACAGACTGTTTTTCGGATGTTTTTTCAGGGCCCGCCTTACACTACTCCCGTCGACCGCAAGGCCATGGAGCGGGGCATGCGGGAAGGAGAGGTACAAGTTGTAGCAGGCCTTGGCCTGATATATCCCGCACAGTACAGGGCATTGCTGCTGGCAGCATTGGCACCAATTGATGGCCATCTCGGATCCAACACCAACGCGAAGCTCATACATCGCGATTCATGATTCGGCCGCCCTTTCCCCCGCCGCGTCTCATTCGCAGGAAAGTGTCTGGCAATGGGCCTCCAGCTTGGCTGCCGTCCAATTTGCTTTTGCTTTTCCTTTTGGGAGATTTGACAGATTTAGTAGGAGAATGCGTTGCAAAGTCACTTTTCCGTTGGCGAAATACGAAAATGACAGAATCGGTAGGCGTTTTCCTCAAAAACCCGACCATATCTGTTACAGATTTACGTTTACCCTACTGATCTTGACCGCATCGTCCCAATCCCCCTTTTTCCGAAATTAGCCTACTGATAAAGCCAAATGGCACGAGTTCGCCAACGAATCGTGATATTTCCCATATTTTTTAAACAAGATGACACTTGCCAACTGTTCACAGCTGTTCACAGCTGGTGTACAGAAAATTCTTTGTTTTATGAAAAACAAAGAATTTTCTGTACAATACTGTAGCTTTCGAGACTTACAATTACGGATTACTCTTCACCAATATTTCTCACATCCTAAATCAGATTTCAGTGATTGGATCAATTACGGATTACTCTTCACCAATATTTCTCACATCCTAAATCAGATTTCAGTGATTGGATCCGCATTTTTAACCTTGTCCCGGTACCCAAGGGTACAAGGGTACCTCTAATAGGTAATGAAAACTGAAAACCTCTATAGTCGAAAAAATATACGAAAATGGTGTCAAATCCTGTTTTTTTCAGTGCGTGTACTGCGCTGCCTGTGTGGAAGAAAGAAGTTGCAAGCATCATGCCAGGGTGTAATCAAGCCACTCGCCACTCGCCACATATCGGACATATTGCGGCCATATGTCGATGCACAAGACCAAAAGCAAAAGTCAACGAGAAAGATCATGATGATGATAAGTCATCATCATTCTTTCAGTACGTACAATACAGTTTACTGTACTGTTGCGGCTAGTCCAAGCCGCATACCTCACCGACCGAGAGCGCACAAGACCCGCGTGATAACCTCTAGTTTACCACGCACCTGCCACGTGTGGCGTGGAAACCTGATATCCGACGCGCAACAGTACAGTACCGCACTGCATAACTCATCCCCCCTATCAACCAATCATCCTACTCCATGATGGGCCACATGTCGGCTTTCCAGGACGGGGATCTGGAGATTACGTAAAGTAGCCTCATATCGAGCCTGTCATAAAGAGAAAGAAACGTAAAGTAAACTTTACTGTAGAGGATTGCGATGACCGCGCTTCAGGTCATACAGTACTGCAGTGCTGTACAAAAACGTTTCTAGCTTCATTAGATGGAGGGAATAGAGGATTGCGATGAGCGATGAAATCCTCCATCCCTGTGTTGGCATAATGCCTATCAAAACGCAATTCTCCCTTCCAGAACTGACCTTCTCTCGCCAGTGATTCTCTCGCCAGTGATGCCTGACGGCAGGGCAGCTTTTCTCGCAAGTGTGTCTGCAGTACGATCTTCATTAGAGCGGACTCCTCAAACTTCATGACTGACCTAGACCTTGTGCTGCCCAGAAAACATATGCAGCACAAGTATATTTGCGTATTTGGTGACATCCTTACGAAACGTGTCACGGCCGCATATGTCCACGTCACAAACTCATAGGCGGGCGTCGAGACGAAGCCGTCGAAACATTCAGATTCACCAAACCCCGTCAACAACGGCCTGCTTCGGAAAATACATTCTTCATCAGTGCGAAAATGTACGCAATGCTCTGATGTTTTCTCCACTTAAAGACAACTGCACTCGTAGCACCTCGCCTTCTCAAAAGCACAAATCTCCATATGGAACACGCCATATCTATATCGCTCCCTGAGGCCAATGGACTATCTCCATGTTTGCCATGACGCAAATAGGACGTGTGATTGATCCGCTTTCTTCTCCCTTTGTGCATTGACTGTAACGCCCCTGCATCTTCGGACAGTTCGGATAATAATGACGGACGATGTTGGATGCATTATCATCTGGGCCACAGCCAAACATATGAAGGTGCCCTATAGATTGGTAGTAGTATATAAGAAGACCTTGCCCTCCGGATTGTCAGATTTTTCCCCAGCTCACACAGTTGGTCAAGAAAGACACAAACTAAGTATTTCAACACCGAAGATGGCGGTCAGTCCAGTTCTTCCCGCTCTGCTCCTGATTCTTGTCTTTTTCGATGCCCAAGTTCATACGCACGCACAATGTGTCGATGCAGAGCTTGCCCGGGCAGCAAGAGCTTGTTCAAGAAGGCTAAGTCTCGGTCAGAGGCAGTGTAGACTATTTCCAACTCCGGAGAGGTCCATCATCCGTTCATTGCGACCAGGAGATTTCAGACTCAGCCAGCTGCGGAAAGGCGTCTTTCTGTATGATAATAGCTTCTACACGTCATTGATTCTCAAGATGGATCGCCGACTGGCACTGCTTGATATCCCCGAATCAATTTCTTTGGATGGCCCTGACGGAAACAGGACTTCGTTTGCATCTGCAGCCGAACAAGTCCTAAACGGAACGATTCCGAAAAGGATCGACATCGTCTACTCTCATGGACACTTCGATCACATCGGAGGCACGACCAGATTCGTGGCATATATGGAGGAGAGATATCCTTCTGCAAGCATCTTTATTTGGGGCACATCCACTGCCCGAGTGCTTATTGAGAACTCTGTGACCAAACGAGCTATCTTTCCGAATGTAATCGTTGGAAGGAGAGGTCGAACACTCTCACTGGGGGAGGGGCTTGATGTGAGGATGCAGATCGTCGGCGGTCACACCGCCTCGGACCTTGCGTTGTACATTCCACGCTTTCGCGACGAGCCCTCCATACTGATGCACGTTGATGTGGTATTCCCGAATTGGGCGCCACCGTTTAATCTCGCTGTCACCGAAGATGTGGGAGGGTACGTTCGAGTTCATGAAGAATTGCTGAAATTTGATTTCGACATTTTCATTTCCGGACACTGGAGTGTTGGTGACCGCAAGAGTGTCGAAATGAACCACGGGTATTCAAAGGATCTTGTGCAAGCGGCAATAACCGCTCTCGATGAGGTGACCATAGAGGACTTCAATGAAGCCGGGTTTGGCCGGTTTATCGATCCAACAGCGAGAGAATTCGGAAACGTTCTGTATGCGTTCGTTAGTGTTTCCCGTCGGGTGCAAATAGAAGCTTGTTACAGAATCATAATTGACAAGTGGGGGTGCCGACTACCTGGACTTGACCTCGTTGGAAGAGGGCACTGCTTCACGGCACTGACTTACGTTGAGATAGAGTACTAGGGTTCTGTTCGGTTTAGTAAAGTATATGGAGTTGGCATGACTGCAAACTCGTGACTCGAAAAGGTTACCGATTAAGTTTCTTGCTTGACTAGCTTAACTGATTAATCCTTTCCGAAGATTAACTTTGTGTTTTGAAGCGAGGCCGACGCAGAAGCTTCTCCTATTTTTATTTTTTTGTTGGCTACCCTTATCACCCTACCATTGCATTGTACTTGAGGGAACCACCCCGAATGGCATGTAGTTTATCTTTTAGACAGAACAGGGATGGAATGTAATTGGAGACTTTTAGGGAGAGCTTGTTCAACTGATAAACAAAAGCAATGTCGCATGGCTGCGAAGTTGCTTTGCCCCCGGAGGTTATCGTTTTCGACCACAAGTGCATTCTTGAATGGACTGACAAAGAAGATACATGGGACCTGGCAGTTCCAATAGAGCTCTGTTTCACTACATTCCTGCTATAGTTCGAGCCCTAGTGCACATCTTGCGATTAGACTATGCTCGTCTTGACAATGAACCAAGGAAGGAATAGCATGAGAGGTTGTTTCTGCGTATTTTACATGCTGCAGTCATGAATATTTGAATTTTCTTCCTTTCTCTGCAACAAGCTCTTGGTTTGAAATTCTTCAATTGTTCGGCAGAGATTCTTTGAAGAAATCGAAAGTTGCCATCTTTATCTCTTTGCTCATTGTTTAATGGTCTGCAAAGAGGAATGGAGCTGCAAGCAAAGTAACGACAGCCTAGGAGTACAGAGTCTGTAGTCCTAGTCTGTCGTTAAGTCTGCAGTTTAAACTTGAGGTCAGAGAGCCAAAAAGCAAAAAAAAAAAAATGTTGACTCGACACAAAGTTGTTTCCCAATGTCTTCACAAAAAAGTTGAACTCCCGAATGAGGTCTCATGGAAATGATAGGGAAAACAGAAGGAGATCTCAACGAGCAAGTTGTCACGTGACGCTCGACAAATGGAAACCAGGGGGTGTCTCAGAAATGCTTTCGTTGTTATGTACTTCGAATCACGGCTACTTTCCAATTTGTACCTTCCCTTCTGCACTTTGTTGAGGTTGAAGCAATTGTTCTTGTCGTTTTCGGCTAGGAGTAACTGTCTCTTCAAGAATTACGTTGCATTTGTGTCTTCTTATTTGCAAGCAGAAATTCTATTGGATTTGTCTCCAACAGAAGAGAAGTGCTCTGCATACTGAAAGCGTCGTCCTCATTTTAAAAGTGGTGTGAGACTTTTTTTTTGTTGCGTTGTTGTCAGAGGCTCTGCATAGATATATTTTGTACTGTGCGGCATCCCACGAGAGTTTTAACATCGGTATACTGGAGAACACTCTTACGAACGTGAAAAATGACGTAGGACAGCCGCGAAAAGAACGGCAGTGCCAACTCGGCGGGAAGCATTTCAAGGAGTATGTACTCTGGCGTTACGGTAGTTGCCATGCGAGACAGTCTTCCTCCTACAGTCCATCAAGTTGCCTATGATACAAGTAG
>NW_005178661.1:303184-305741 GCF_000350225.1 Chondrus crispus | reverse complement strand
GTACCGGGGGCTTGGGGGGTTAAGGGCCAAGGGGGGCCAGGAAAATTTGGGGAGGTTTTGGCGCGGGGGGGGGGGGGGGGGCGGGACCCGCGACCTGAAGGAAAGGTGGTGTGTGCGGGCGCGGCAACGCGGCTGGCACCTTGGTGCGGAGGCGGCGGGCAGGGCGGCGGCGGCTGCTGCGGACGCCGGGCGTGGATTCGAAGCGCAAAAAGGCCGCGGCGCGGGGACGGAGTAGTAAACGGGACAGTGTAGCGGCATAGAGTATGAGGAAAGGGGAGGTGTCGCACTGGTGTCTATTCGACCGGGGCTTGTCCTGATATGTGGATAGCTTTTTTTGCAAAAATATATAAATTAAACTGAATATTTAAAATAGATTTCGGACACTATTTGCTTCACGTGCTTGTTTTCGGCAATACTGTACCATCTCGCAGAACACCAGGATAGCAGCATTGAATACTGTACCCTTCCCCGAGGGGGCAATTTGGTAATTATTTTGACGGAGCCTAACAAGTGTTTTATGGCACTATCCTGGGCTACCAAAAAGCGTCTGCTACAGCCAGTGGGATGTCCATGTGCCATAGACGACGAAAGGACGCGGGCGAAAACAACCTGTTTGAAGCCATTTCACATTTTCACACACGTGCAGAAGGGGCTCAAATGAGAAAAAGGGGCAATTTGGTAATTTTAGTTATGAACCGGAAAGCGATAACAGAGATTGCACAACCTCATCTTCACCGCCTTTATCCTTCCTGAAGGCATGCTTCGAGAGTGTACGGCTCATTTCCGCACCGTACCTCGCCCCAGAGGTGGGCGACAAATGCTCGTCGCGTGCGGAAGAGAGCGGGATCTGGTTTACTAATCCCGACGTTCACTTTCCACGGCTATTTTCACTCGACAATCCCTCGTATCCGCATGCCCCAGAGATACGAAGATGCTATAGATGAGCTCCTGAGCAGCAGTGGCGGGTCGATTAGACCCGCTAGTGCTCTTCTTCAAATGAAGGAAAGGTTCTGTCCTGGCGTTGAGAAGCCAGTTGACTTTTCTTCGGACAAGCAGATCAAGGGTAGGATATCAAGCATCAAGACGAAGCACAGAAAGGAGAGTACTCTTCCCGAGGACTCGTAAATCCGGATCCTAAGCTTGAATCTTGATCTGAATCTCGTACTCAGGTAAATATTGATTTTCAGTAATTTTTGTCATGTCGTTTGGTGCCAAAATCGTGAGAATGCAAGCACATTTATCTCGAAAGCTAGGTGTGCTCTGAAAAAGCTGGCTGCACCAATGAGCGTTTCGGCTTGGGTTCCATCTACCAATGAAGTCCCATCTTCTTCCGCAAAATTCAGGTATTTTCAATATCTGAAAATTTCCTCAGGGAGAGTCGGAAAAAGGCCAGTTGATTCGCAAAGTGCGTGTTAAGGCGGTTTAAAAAAGCATGTTTTCCAGGCATACTGTACATGTATCTAAAAACGACCAGGACATGCAACTCTCACAAAGTTGTTTCTGTCCCCAAGTTAGTACGGTGGTCAAGTGAAGTACGGTGGCGGGGGTATCTCTTTCTTTCTTGTCGAGAAAGTGCAAGTGAAGAATAAAATAGGTGGAATAGTGTCCTGATACTGTATGAGGACAACGGTGCAATAGACTCTAGGAGGCATGAGGAAGTAAGGGAACAGGCAGTCGGAGCCCTTTTGTGAATCGATTCGATCAGGTTCGGCAAGCTGCAAGGTTAAATAGTGTAGGCACAAGAACGAGAGCAAGAAACCGTAGTGCATAAACGACGCAAGAGTACTGTATGCATATTTTCCGTAGATTTCCGGAAGGGATTCGGGAGCCAGCAAGTGGGCAGCGTTAAGTTGGGGTGGGAAGCGGCCGAAGGCCGCTCTCCACTCCTTTGTTTATTGTAAAGTGGACAGCGGGCGGTGCTGTAGGCGGGTGTGTGGGCGCGAATGTGAAAAAAAACACCAGAGTACGGTACATACAGTTCAAAATGGTGTACAGTAGTCAAGTGAATTTGGTCAGCAGAGCGGGAGTGATTCCCCGGTGTCGGAATGTGCACGTGCTCAGCGCCGTCCGCGACGGAGGTCGCGACGGAGGTCGCGGAGCTTCGAGTGAAGGTTGACGGAGCGTGTGCGGATGCGCGCGGGCGCCAGTTGCGAGCTGGGCTCTGCGGCACAGTCCAGCAGAGGGCTTGTGGAGAGCCCTTGCGTCGGACGGACGGCGAGGGTGAGGGCCAATGGAGTATCGCCAGGTCAGAAAATTGATATAATAAGGGTGGTGGTGGGCAAGAACGTGCTCTGTTAAGACCGGCCCTGACCACGGCACGGCCCAGTCCACCTTCCCCCCCCCCTGCGCCAATCAGCGCTCTGCCCATGGACGGCCGTCATGCACGAGCGAAGGGAAGCGTGGCCTGCGGGGGTGTCGGACGTTCGCGCGAGACAACGCTCCGCGCGGAAATGGCCCGGCTCGCGCGGCTCGACAGGGGGCAGGGGCGCGGCATATTCGGTACCACAAGTTTCCAAGGTACTTTACGTGGAAGACACACACCAAGTCATGGAGTCCA
>NW_005178661.1:300332-302556 GCF_000350225.1 Chondrus crispus | reverse complement strand
GCGGGCTGTATTGGGAGGCAATGGGCGCATTTGTTAGACTTATTGACTACAGTACCCCTCGAGGGGTACTGCAGACAACAGTACATATCACATTTCTCTTTTTTCAATATCAATTCAGGGACTTATCCCCAAGGCGGTCTCGCGCGGCTCTCGCAATGGGCGCATTCCCCCTTATCCCTCAGGCGGTCTCGCGCGGCGGTCACCACCAAGTACAGTACTCAGTAGGCGTGTGCACCGCAAGTGCGGTACAGTGCCTCCTACGATATAGTGCTATAGCGTGACATACCTCTAGCTATGGCACTATTGGGGGGATGGCACTATATAAAGGAGGCTCAAATACATACAGTATATTTGGGGACAAAGCACACTGCTAACACAAACACAACAAAGCCTGTATAACACAACTAAATAACTTCATCCTTTGAGTACTGAACCATGCCGGATGATACACGTGTGAGCTTATGATAACCTGTGCCAGAGGGTGACCCATAGCACTATATAGAGGAAAGCACTACTAAAGTAGGCACTATTGAGCGACCCCCCCTCGTAATGTTATGTTACACCTCTCAAGACCGGGCGGTGTACTGTATGCATGTGGTACGTAGCCGCGTCGAGATGACGGGGCACGCACTGACACTTTGCGACTGCGACGCGGCAAAGCTCCGACGGAGGCACGAAAGAGGAAAAAAGAAAAAACAAGAGAAAAAAGAAAAAAGATACGGTTATCATAAGCATACACTCTGCAACTGCACCCCAAGTCCACAACGCCATCAACAACACCAAAACACTATCTCAAAAAACAGCCCCAAGCTACAAACTACACATTTCTACAAGCACCGCACCTCCAAATCGTCCACCATGTGGTGATGGAGGAGCAGTTCATTGATGCCGAGCTTGCGTGCCTTTCCGAGCGCCTTGTTGGGGTAGACGGGACACACGCCGCGCTCCTCGCCAAACCCGATGTAGTACCGGATCCCCGTCTTGATAAACGACCCGAGCGAGTTGCCCTCGAGCACGATCTCGCCCACGTAGATGGACATGATCTGCTTGCGGTGGAGGCAGAACGTCGCCCCGAGCTCGTCAAAGTACATCGGCTGCGTGCCCAGCTTGACCACCCCGACCTGCACGGGCAGCCGAATCAGCTGCCCCTGGATGTACACCTTGCGCTCCTTCTTGCCCTTGTTGTACAGGTAGTAGTGCACCCCGATCGTCGTCACGCGCCGGTACACCTCCTCGTGACTGATCGGCCCGGTGTACGCCAGGTGCCCGAACAGCTCGCTCACCTCCTCCGTAAACTTGAACTTTGCCGACGCCCGATAGTTGAGCCTGACCACCGACCCGATCTCCAGCTCGCGCGACGACGAGCTCGCCCCGATCGACCGCAACGCCTCGTTGGAGGGTAGCCTGCATTTCACCACAAAGTTGGCCATGGCCGAGTGCGTCGGCGTGCGCGACGCGCTCGACATCGTGCTCAGCAGTTCCGCGGAGAGCCCGGTGCTCGTCGTCTCGGACGTCTGCTCGCGCGTGCTGGACGCCTGCATCTGCTGGTCCACGAGCTCGGTCAGCCGCACGCGGCACAGAATGCACGAGCAGCTGGACCGCCGGTACGTCAGTTCGTGCCGCTGCCGCGGGTGCGTCCCCGGCTGGAACCGGTCGCCCAGCAGCAGGTTGCACCACGCCCCCGCTACCATCCGCACCCCGGCCTGGTACAGCCGCCCGCTGCTCAGGTCCCGCCGGATGATGTCCAGGTCCGAGTCCTCGGTCGCCTGGTGTATCACGTAGGAAAACGCCGCCCCCGTCGTGATCGGCGTCTTGTTCATCAGCCGAATCGCTAAGTTGTGCGCCTTGGGTCCGAGCGTGTTCTTGAGAAACCGGAGCAGCACCTCCTCCCCGCGCACGTCCTGCGGGATATCGCGCGGGTCGTCGTGCTGATTGGACCCAAAGTAGTGTGCATCCTGCGTGTCGTCCGTGCCCGTGGTGGGCGAGTGCGCAAACTGCCCGCTAGACGCGGCCGACGAGCGCGGGAGCGAGACCGCGGGGTTGCTAGACCTGCTGCGCCTGCGCCTGCGCCTGGGCAGCAGTCGTGCGACGAGCGTGCTCCTGTGCGCGGGGGGCGCGGCGCGCGGCGCGGAGTCGATGTAGTGGTGGTACACGGGGGCGGTGTCCGCTGTGGCCGGCGGGCGGTGCGGCACGAAGCTGTCAAGCTCGGGTGCGGCGACTGGAT
>NW_005178661.1:299161-299785 GCF_000350225.1 Chondrus crispus | reverse complement strand
GCGGGGCGAGGGCGAGGGGTCATACGTTCAGGGAGGCGGCAGACTGCGCGGAGCACGGCGTGGACACGTGCTGGCGGGGGAGTGGGGCGAGACGTCAGCGCGGCGGGGGGGGACAACAAACGTTGCTGCGCGGCCAGTCGTGGCCGGACAGGTGGCCGGGCCGAGTGCCGCCGTTGCGCTTCGGATCTCACCGCCGCTCTTACACCGCGCCGGCGGCACGCGCGTGCCGCTCTTGATGCATCGCTGGCCGGAGCACGCCGCCCGCCACATTCCTTGCTCACGTAGACAACGTGCCAGGTCAACACGTGTCCCACACACCCCGTTTCTACACACACTTGCCACGTGCGCACGTGTCATACACACACCCCGTTTCTAAACACACTTGCCACGTGCGCACGTGTCGCACGCAGCCCCCATCCCCCCAGCACGCGCCGCGTCTAGTACCTTCTCGAGAGCCCTGCCACATGTCAAGCAAACACCCCGTTTCTACCCTTCCACCCTTCTAACACCTCTCCCCCGCCCCACCTCCCTCCTTCGTAATCCCAATCCCAGCCCCATCCCCCACTCCAGCCGAAATACACCAGGCAAGGTGGAATTTCCGCTAAGAAGTCAGCTGGGACTTCG
>NW_005178661.1:252643-298373 GCF_000350225.1 Chondrus crispus | reverse complement strand
GCTGCGGGGGAAGGGAGGGACGCTGTCGTCCGCGACCAAGACCACGCGCTGCAAGCCTCGCTGCGCGCTGACCGCCAGCGCGAGGCCGCCGAGGCTGCCGCCGAGGCCCAGCGCCACGCACTTGAGGCCCAGGCGGACCGGGAGCGCGCAGAGCAGGAGCACGCGCGGAAGGAGGCCGTGGCTAGCCTTGTGCGCGAGCCCGAGCGCGGCGGCGTGCGCGTCGTGCTCAGACTGCCGGACGGCAGGCGCGTGCAGAGGGCGTTCGACGCGGAGAGGGTCGTCGCGGATGTCGCCAATTGGGTCGTCGCGGAGGGCGGCAGGAAGGACGCGTTTCGCCTCGTCGCGTCATTTCCGAGAAGAGTTTTTGAGGGCGCGGAGCAGGTGTCGCTGCAGGAGGCCGGGTTTGTGCCTTCCGTTACGCTCAACGTGGAGGAGGTGTAGAGGGTTGCAGCGGGAAGAGGAGGCGGGAGCAGTGGGCTGGTGCGGCACCCTGCTGGGGTCATGGGGCTGCCCCGTGCTTACAGTATTTATTGCCTTGCTTTGTGTGTGATTTGCTCTGGTCCATGACGATCATTTGGAGGTACCGCGCCTCAGGTCGGGCCCTGACACGCTTTCAAGCGGTCCGCGACAACGTCTGGCTGCTTTGCTTACCCCTACGTAGTATACCACTTGCTGCTCGCATGTTTTCCTGCCGACAATGTACAGGCTTGTAGGCGGCCGAGAATTTGGGTCTTCCATGGCCACTGAGCTATCCACTTTTTTCTAAGTGAAAAGGGTTCAAAACTCCCTTGTGGTTTGTTTATACTTGGACCCGTCTCAGAATGTCTCCGCTCTGAAGACATAGCGCACGTTGAACGAGCGCGTCAAGGAATCTGTGACTGAGTTTACCTTATCGTGTGAAAAGAATTGAGAGTGGAGTCCAGGAGTTTGCTTCACCTGCGCTCTGTTAGAGAGTCCTCGGTACCGGGAGTCCAGCATAGATTCCATAGCAGCTTCCTTGACAGCTGCAGCAATTTTGGGGGGTCCACAGAAGAAGATCCCCGTCGTTGTCCCGTTCCTCATACTCGATGTGAACTGCGCAAAGATTTCATGCCAGTCCGGAGTACCCAAGGTTTCCGTGCAGAGGGTAGCCCGCTCTTGAAACATGTTTGTATGGTGGTCATGACTTCTCTCCCCATGTTCCACATCTTTTCGCGCTTCCTCCGCGATGTACCGATGAAGTCGTACATACTTGGACCTCCCGACACTTTTTGACAGCTCGTCCATCAACCACTCGTCATCCTGAGTTGTTTTAGTTGTCCATATGAAGTCAATTGATCTCGTGGTTTGGTGATTCCGCTTCACTGTATCAGCGAGAAGAGCCCGCCGCCCAAGAACCCGAAAGTAACGAAAGATAGTGAGCACAAGGAGTAGAGGCCATCCAATGTAAAAGTAGTTTTGGGCAAAATAGCCAATGTCCTTGCCCTTGCCGAGGAAAGCCAAAGTATGCAAAACGACTGGAAGTGCCGAAAGGGGTATCAGTAGCATTACGTCTTCGATAAACAGTCGCCTCTCAGAGGCCAGTTCAGAAACAACTGAGAACAGCAGCAGAACAAGTGAAAATGTACCGAGGACCAAATCGATGCACTTCAATGCTGTAGAATCGAATATATCGGTTCCTCTCGCCTCCCAGTCAACATCCAGAAAAGCTGCGCCTAGGAGGCAAACTGTGAAACGGATTAGCATGACCCATATCACTGCTGTATTGTACAGAGTTGTAGACGAAAGCGAATGGAAAAATTGCATCCAAGTCTGAGTTGGCACAGGAGAAGCATCATGTATTATTTGGCGATTGCGGGAGATTGTAGGATGCTTGAAGATTTCGTGCCGGGCTCCTGTCATCGGTCGCCTCGGTCTGTGCATCCCGTAATCGAAAGTGAGGCCGAGGTCTAAAATGTGGGGATGATTCCAGCTTTCAGATGAGGGTTCATCAGTGATATCTCCTTCATTTTCATGTGCGTTGCAGTCCGTATTGAGAGACGAACTTGAGTCAGTAAGTGCTTGCTGTTCTTGATGACACTGTCGTGATATTATATCCGTTGCTGATTTTGTGATGCTGTTAAAATGGGACGAACGATGTTAGAAAAATTCTCGAACAAAATCGGGCAAACATGGAGTTGTTGTTGCCAGGTACATACCTGCAAAATGGTGTTGCTCCGACGCCATCAGAAATGAGCAATATTTTGTCGTACTGACCAACATGTTGAGCGGACGCTCCGTATGGGCCCCGAACTTTGATATCAAACGAAGATAGCGTATTTGTTGTTTTCGGGTTGAGGCCTTCTTTGCATATCCGATGAAGAGAAGTCGTCCAGTCACCCGCATGCTTGACAAAAAATACAAATTCATCTTCGGAAGGGGCTGATGCCATAGTGAAGGCTGAGAAAAGGTTGGCAAAATTAGGATAATCGAGCGAGAAGGCTTTCGGTTAGCATTCAAGATCGCATGTGTATATTCAGTGGGGAAACATTTCTAAACTTACGGTGCCATTGTGTCTTGCTAATGATTGGTATGCAGAGCTCAGCGTATTGCCCAGCACGGTAGTAGAATGGCCTTGGAAAAGAGATTCGAACTATCGATAGGAAATTTCAGGCAGGGAACAAGAGAGTAGGTCCACGATGCTTTGGTCAGTAAAAATGTTTTTGGCAATGCAAGAAACTGAAAGAATTTCTCCCTCCGGCATGGCGCGTACCGATACCACCGCTGCATGTAACTTTTCTTTGGTTCGAATCAACATGTATGCGAACCGACGCTTGATTCTCGCTCATTTTTCTGGCCAGTTTGTCAAAGAGATAAAGCATCGCTGGCCCCAAAACCCACTTATAGGAATACGGCTTAGCATTATAAAAACCATGCAAGCATATTATAGGGATGAACAAGAGGGAGCCGAACATGTGCACGTGAAGAAAAACTTCAAACCTTCTTCTACGCATATAAGCCATGGAAGTGGCAACAATGAGCCCATATAAAGAAAAAATGACATAACCTGAGACAATGCACCAAGTGTTCTTGCCAAACCCTGGAGCCCATAAGTTCATCCCGGTGGACGCAATGCAATGGCAAACGCCGTGAATAGTGGCAGCAGCAAAGCATGCATAAGCTATAAAAGAATGAAGCTCAGGCATGGCTTCATCAATTGGTAAAATCGTACCTACAACAGTGTTACGGAGGAAGCCAAGAGTCTTTCTTGAAGCGAGTATAAACAGTAGAGCGACATTGAGATTGAGAACTCGGCCAAACCCTCTCCCCACGCAAATGACAATAGAAAGGAAGTCATGTTCTGGCCAATTGAGATATTCATCAACTGCCGGAAAAAAGAAAAGGACGCAGTTTGTGAAAAAGTAGCTCAGAAGGAAAGTGTATTTAGGGCTATAAACTTGAAGTTTGGCATCGAGAGTAGCGATGTATCTGATCCAATCATCATCTTCACGTTTAGGAGCGCTAGCCGGATTCATAGAGAGTAGAATGAAACCTTCTAGATATGGAGTACTCCACCTGCAACTGGGGTCATTGTTTAGAAGGCGCAGGAATTGTGTGTGTGTTCTGGATACTCTTTTAAGGGATCTCGGCAATTCCTGAATTTCTGTGTTTGGTACTCAAGTCGTCGATCAGAGAGGTCAAGGGATACCGGACAATTGGGAACAACGACAGTGACAAGGAAAGAATCGCAAACCGAT
Organism: Chondrus crispus; assembly: GCF_000350225.1. NCBI lineage: Eukaryota > Rhodophyta > Florideophyceae > Gigartinales > Gigartinaceae > Chondrus > Chondrus crispus. The sequence goes on along the minus strand of NW_005178661.1, from coordinate 294,657 downwards.
AGGTTTAAGTCGTTGTTGCAGTGACAATTGCGTGTCTATACAGATGTGAGTACAATGACGTCATGAATCCGAATCGGCGGTCGTGCCGTTGAGAGTTGTACCAGGTCAACTGTCTTGAGATTCTGCATTGAGACACTTTCACTCTTGAAACTCAGTGGGATGTTTCATGAGGGCAATGCACATCTTGATGTACTAGAGTACGGTGTAGACGCGACAAGCAGGTTTACAGGATAGGAGTCGTAGTGACAACGGAAGTGGCACAAAGTTGCCACGACACGACAGATTCGAGTGCCAGTGGCTTGATGCTGTTCAATAATAATGGGGCAATACAGTAACGTAAACTGTGCAATAATTCGGAAATTGTGATTGGCGAATAAAACCTGATACAGTACAGTCGCACGGAAACACGAAGCACTACTGTAATTTACATATACAGTAATCTCTCTTTATAAGAATGAGGACGGGAAAGGACATTATTATTCATGTAAAGAGAATATTCCTATGGCGGCAGTTATGATGCTTGTCCAGCAAGGTTACTGGCCCCTGAAAAGAAGGAATCAATTCTCGTCTGCTTCTGCGTTTGCACTTTGGCAGCTGAGAGATCTCTTTTGATGCACCGAAGGTAGCGTAATTTATTCAAAAATCAGATACCCGGGTCCGACGGTGGTGATGAAGCACCGATGGCGGTCCGAAGCACTGCATATCTGTTATCATAAGTTTTTACCTGTTTCATAGTATGCCTTTGTATGAGGGTTCGATATGATTATGGATCACTTTCTTCATGCAGTTATGCGGTATGCAGTTCAATATCATATACAGGCTGGAATCGCTGCTCCGCAGCCGGTAGCTGACGAACGCATGCAGTAATCGAGAATACAGTATGCAGAAACTGAGCATGCAGTTAGCGAGGATCCACTGTACCACTGTACCCAAGGGTACCGGACAAGTACAGTACACGCTCCGCAATCCTCGAGGTTGTTCTGCTTTCCAGCAACATCCGTCTCGCTCCCTTCGTCGACTGTCAAAGCCTCTCACTGAATGACCAGGGTGCGAGATCCATGCCGAAGCACCAGCAGGCGCCTCCTCCCGAAGACAGCGTCGCCCAGGGAAGTCCAGTGTTGACTGGTGATGGGGACGCGAATAAGTCTTCGCAGAAGCGGCCTCGTGAGCATTCCGTTTCGGCCGTCGCCCAGGGAAGTCCAGTGTTGACTGGTGATGGGGACGCGAACAAGTCTTCGCAGAAGCAGCCTCGTGAGCATTCCGTTTCGGCAATTCCCGCTCCGTCCTTCAGAGACCCTACACACGAGCAAGTCCGCTTTTCCCTCGCACATGCACGATCGAAACTAGCTCTTCTAGTCAACCGTCGCCAGCTCGGAAACCCAGTCCTGCGTTATATTCGCCATGTGCGGTATGAAGTGTCAGACGGCGTCACAGCCGACTTCCTATGCGGCCCGACAACCTGCGTTTTTTTCCTTTCATTGCAATACCATCTGCTCAATCCGCGTTACATCTACTCCAGACTGCGCTCGCTAGGCCGTGCTTTCCGCCTCCGCATTTTGCTCGTTTTAGCAGATGTCCCGGAACACAGACCCCCACTTCATGAACTTACGAAGCTCGGTCTAGTTCATGACCTCACCGTCATTGTTGCTGGTTCTCGGGCGGAGGCTGCGCGATATTTGGAGACGTTTAGGTCTTACGATGCAAAGGGAGCAGAGATTATACAAGAGCGCGTCGCGGGAGATTATGCATCCCGATTGCATGCTGCTCTCGGGTCTGTGCGGGGCATCAGTCGCACCGATGTGTCCACTTTGGCTTTTACATTTGGGAAATTTCGCAACCTTGGCAATGCCACCCAGCAGGAGATTCGTGCCTGTCCAGGTGTAGGGGAGCGCAAAGTGTCTCGCTTATACGCCGCTCTACATCAACCGTTTCGTTCGGATGTACCTTGGATGGGGATAGAGGGAGAAACTGACAGTTTTGAAGAAAACGACGTGGCGACATAGAGGCCTCGATGTGGCATTACATGGCACGCATACGGGACCGTAGGGTTCGCGATGGGGTTGTTATTTATTGGAGTCAGATTCTATTCTACACAATTCCCGGTAAACATTATTCGTTTGTCAAGAAAGTATGTGCAAGTAGTTACTGTGCTTGGAAGAAGGGTGCGTGTAGAGGAGTTGGAAGGTCAAATCTAAATAGGGTAGGAGTTTTCTTCACTGGATATCGCTCTGAGACAGGGGTAAGAAATCATCATGTGCATATTCAATGATTCCAGGTACATCGAGTTCTGGGTGTTCATAGCCTGAAAGGGCCTGCGCCGGAGTATCGTGGAGGAAACAGATAAACATTTCAAGTTTGCATGTTTGCACCAAAGGCGCTGAGCGTTTCAATGCACAAAGTGCACATCGAAGCTGGTATAGCTGCGATTCTCTCTCCTGGACACTCGTCGCCCTCCTATATGATTCGCGCATCAGATGCTTCTCAAAACTCGCAACCTCGGATACATAGAAAGTACGCAGCTGGGAGTTGTGTGTTGCGAGAATACGAATCATGCATTCTAGATAAAACAAGGGAGGATCCACTTGGCCCCAAATAGATATCCCCAAGTGTTTCAACCGCCCTCCCAAGATAGAGAGAACGCCCTTCATGTGTTCCTTTCGTAGCCGAACATTCAAAAAATATAGCTCGTCAAGAACGGGAGCGTGCGGGATTGCTCCTAGAATCACGTCTGAATTCGCTTCAGCGAGGGTAAGAGCAGTGGTCTGGTACAGTTGAGAGCTTGCTTGGTGTGGCTGAGGCCATCTCAACTTGAGGGAGTGCAAAACTTCTACACCCCTAAACAATGTCTGTAGCGAATGTTCTGCTCCTTCATCAACATCTGCTCCAAGAAGGGCAAGGCGGGGGCACACAATTAATGAAGCAATCTGATTTGCATGTAGCCTCTCTGAGGATTCTAAACAAGTCACTTTCAAACGCAACATCATGGCAAGTTGAAATCCGTGGGGAGCAGAGCAAATTCTGACAGCTTGGATTGATCGAAGGTGTACGAGGGCGTTCCGTGGAGGATCTGCGGAAATCGCTACTTCGCGAAGTTGAGGAAGATGTGGAATTGTTTTCCAAAGGGAAGTTTGGCACGTTGCGTGGTAGAGGCAGCTCAATCTCAAAGCAGAGAGAGTTTGAGAATGATTCATCAGCAGCTCCGGCAGGGAATTTCTTTGGCTACGGTTGTTGTTGAAAGGACAAGTGTTTTGGACAAAGTGGGCACACACAAGCTCAAGAGATGAAAGAGCGAGACGAGACAAAGTTCCGACCAGAGATTCCTGAGGCGCGATGCCATAAATGGTAACCTTCAAATCACGGAGTGACGTTGACATCGAAATTGCTCTAAGGACAGCCGGTTCATCGAGAATTTCCGCTCTACGTAAAGAAGGGGCTGCCATGAAGGTAAAGGGATCTGGGTGACTGCCCAGCCTGAAAAGGCCCTTGTAATCATCCTCGACAACTAGTGTTTGAATTTCATCTCCAAAAACCTCCATCCATTGAGCTCCATTCCTATTAAAAAGAGACAGGCAAAGCTTGTGCGAAAGAGTTGAGAGAACAGCTTGGCGTTGGATGTGATTTGTTCGGGCAAAACTCAGAGCTGCATCAGTTTGATGACCGCCAGAGATGTAGGATGCTACTTTGCTCCGTATGTGGGCCGGAAGGATGTCGAACCATATTTTTCGAGGCATACGCGCTCGAAGAACTCTTGTCGTTTTCCGTATTTGCCGGTGCTTAGGAGGGCTTTTCTTTGATGGTCGTATGCATATGGAACGGCCTTTGTTAGACATGGGTGGAAAGACGGGAATGGAACGTCTTCGGGAGCACTCTGTGATCATCAGCTTCGACTAGACAGTTAGTTTTCCGTCTCACGCATAGCAATCTGAGAACTCGTCATTCGAAGTGGGCAAGAACCCCTTCAGAAAAGAAAGTAGCAAGATTGTCGCCTTTTGCAATTGCGTTGATATCAATGCCAGGGATTAGAAAGAGCCCTCGTGTGTTTTGCTCTTCTAGGTTGCCCCGGAAGATGCTATGTACGAAAATAGTTGTGGGTCTAGAAAGAGGAGGCTTGGCGGTATGCATACGGGAGATGTCACCTGAAGATTGCAGAAGGAATCAATGAATGTCCAGATCTGTAATCAGCGACGTTGCGGTGAGAGGAAGGAAGGGAGGGAAGGAGAGAAGGAGAGAGGGGGAGAGGGGGAGAGGGGGAGGTGGGAAGATAGAGAGAGGGAGAGAAACAGGATCAGTTTAGAAACATGACAGCTTTACGTTTCTCGATGTAGAGTGGACATATAAATGGTCAAATGAAGAAGAACTCGCTTTGCTGTACTGACATCAATGCGTCGGCGATCTTTCTCAACGCACGCCCAACTTTAGACCGATGCTTAATAAAAGTCACGTCTGTTGAAATGGTTTTACAGTACTAACCGTCAATGGTTTTGTAAATGGAAACTGTAGTTTATGAAATGCTAGGTGGACTGTTTCTCCAAACGAAAGCGGGGGAATGAAGACGTGCACGTGGCCGCACAATTCATGAGGAAAGCTAGACTATCCATGGTTGGCGTTTCTCTTGTTTTCTTTGCAAAACGAGGCTGTAGAAACACTGAAGATAGCTTGCTGCCGCCGTTGCGGACAGGGGTATTAATATACGATGGTGTTGGCGCAGGGCAGAGCAGAGCAGAGCAGGACAGACGCATCGAGCGTCACAGGGAATGTGTTGTCATTGGGTTCATATGCGAGCCGCAATCGTTTTCCAACAGCCGGGTGCTTCTTTACACATTTAGTACCTGCCGTATTGAACAACAGCATGAACAACAGCAAATTAGCATGTCATCCCATTTTGTTTCTGCTACAGTGAGCGGGCAGATAAACTGACACGGCCAATCGGTTGCATTGCCCATACCGTACACTTGGGTACTGTGTTTAGAAGATCCGGCGGGATCGCTGTCTATGTCGCCATTACAACAGCACATTGAGACAGTTGAGAGATGAGAAAGGGATGTCACTTGAAACGTATCGTGCACTGCTGGGTAGAAAATCCACAATACTGTCATGGGCATTTATTGTACGATTACAGGAACCGTGCCACAGGCGGGGTTACTGGAATGGACCTCTGGTCCATTCCAAACAGGGAACAAGCATAGACCCGTTAACTCCTCCTCCCGAATCAGTTTCGCTGCGTACCATTTTTTAGGGGAGCTTTCATACTGTTCGGAGCTGGTGAGTACCTCGAATATGATCTTGAAATGGTTGATTGGACTAGGATGATTCTGCGTAAATTGTCAAATTAATATTTTGGCACGCCAGATCAAGAGCAAGGGGCGGGAATGTAATTGCTGCCAGAAGGGGTCTTCCCTATGCAGCACTGCCGCTCCCTCATTTCACGATTCGTTGGAACCTGTACGATAACAATAGATCAACAAAAACTTTCTTTCGCGTTTAGCCTCACGGAACTACAGTCGAAAAGTGAAATATAATTCACAATCCACAATGGGGTTACGCTGTTGTCTGCGAAAGAAGAGGAGGAAATTCATCAAAGAATGAGAGGGTATGCTCTCCCAAAACAAACTTAGATGACCGATACAGATGTACCAGTTTCATGATAGGTTTTAGGAACGGATGCAAAAATTTAGCCTCTTCCGCTTTCTCACGTGCGACGAGGTAAAGTGTAAATAAGCCGTATCGTATATGAGGCGTGTTTCAATGTGACCACTCTTAAACCTTCCGTTATGAGGGACAGAAACGGGCATTTGTTTACAATTAAATGTTAGATGACAACAAAGGCCAGCAGTTGAGGAATATTGTTGCCCCAAAAATATCAGTAGCGATTTGCTATATTCATCTTCCTCCTTTGTGACGCCTTGTTCGAAAGGTACCCGCTGTGCGATGTGATTGGTCCTTCGGTAAAGGGGCACTGTTGGAGAAATTTTGACAACCTTCGTGTTTCTCACCGTGGGGGCTCCTCGTTGAACAGTTGTCAATGCAGCTGTTCCTTTTTCACTTGATGACTCCCATCTCTCCCCCCTGCCCGCCTCATGCAAAGTGACATGAGTCCTCAGCCTCGACCTCAAAAAAGACTATCGAGAGCCGGTTTGTGCAACTCCCCCAGGACTTTATGGCGCACTACTCTGCCTAAAACAACTTTTGCAGCACCCCACAGGGAGTTGGAACAAGACAAGAATGTTTTCTACTCTTGTATCCTACGAAGCACTCGTGGCTTTATTCGTCGTACATCACGTGCCACTCAATATCGTACAGAACTTGCAAATTCGTGCTTGTCTTTGTGCGGCGCGGGCTTCCGCATGTCGGCAACGATGCCGAATCAATGCTTTGGACCTCAAGCAGTGATGTGGGGCTTGAGATGCAAGCCGCAGGCCAGTTTCTCCACAAAAGCGGATGCTAACGAGCTACAGTATTCTTCAAAGTCGCTGCGACTTCGTCCAGCAAGGTAGTGTTCTTGGATAGCAATGCATCTTGCGAGTACCTCTTCCTGATCAAAAAAAACTTCATGAGTGTGGCTGGATTCTGTACATAGTGATAGAACGTAGAAACTCTGAGCGTAAAATCTTGTGCACGCGCATGGTACAAGTTTGTATCTCTTTCTCCGCAAACCTGAAACTGACTTGGAACGGATTCCACTGATTAAAGGCAACAAAACGGTGGTCAGAAGCAGATGAGCCAGTAGTGTCGCCGATGTTGATGATTGGGAACCGCATCAGTTTCTAGAGCTGCACGGTTTGTGCGGCATGGACGACAACGCACCCTCTAACAATTAAACTTCAGGGCCATGAACGGGCGTGATGCCCAAGTCTGCGCTGTATCAAGCGTCTTTCGGGACTACTTGATCTTGACATCTACGAAGCAATGCAGGGTTCTGCTGTTGTGGTGATGCCAAATGCTTGCAACAGCCACAGCCGAAAAAACGTGGTTAGCTTTCGCGCTAATGTTCGGACACCATAACTTATGGTGTCCGATGATTTCGACCTGCACGTTATGGACCATAATCCCAGGCGATGATTTCGACCTGCACGTTTTGGTCCATAACGTGCGGGTCCAAATCATCGCCTGGGAGATCCTATAAATAGGTATACAGAGTAAAGTCTCGATATCGTGAACCGAAATGTGGCGCTTCCGAGCAGCCCATTGAGTTTACACGTGTACCCGTTTTACGGGGACAGTAAGGAACACAACGTCACTTTCCTTGACACACCCTCTGGATGTGTCTTAACAGGCGCTTGTTTGCCCGTGTTTGCCCGTGTTTGCCCGTTTTTTGTTGAAGAAATTAAAAAAACATTTTGGACACGTGGGCAGCTGTACAAACTCCTTACACCCTCCCTCTGCAGCTCTGACAATATTTTGTCAGCCATAAATCTAGGGTTATTGTAGAGAGATTACGCAAACAGAATTCTGCAATTCGGCGGCCAGAATTCTGCAATACGTATTACACGTATGAAATCTATTGCAGAATTCTCTAATCGGTCGTGACGATAATTGCAGAAATGTGCCATTCTTGTCACAACCTTTTCTGCAAGGGAAATATCACAACTAGGTGGGGAATTAGTGCCATTTGACTTTATCAGTACGCGAATTCCGGAAAAATAACAACTCAGTGGGGGAAATCCGGAAAAGTAACACATCAGTAGGGGAAACAACCTCTTCATACGCCAAAAACCCTCCGTAACCGAAGTGGTAGGGGAAACGAGTACATGGGGCTCCATCAGTAGGGGAACTGATCCGCTGTGACAAGTTTGATGGGCGAAAACAAATTTAAGCATATCTAGTAGGCGAATGTATTACCTCAGTCATCCTTAAAGAGCTGACGCAGTTCACAGTTGCGAGCCGTATGTCCCTTGAGATGGCACAGGGAGCACGAGTAAGAACGTTTTCGAGCTCCCGGCCCTGCTTCATACCATGAACGCAACCGTTTCCCAGCATTTCGGACCGGTCTCCCGCGGGGTGGAGCAATAGCCACTGGTATATTAATTGAAGATCCTGACAAGACCTGCTCTTGAGCATCGAGTATCACCCTGTCGACATCTGCTTGAATTGGCATTGGAAAGATTACTCCATCGTACTGTTCCTTCCACGCGACTGTCAAGTTTCTCGCCCCAATAAACTTGAACAAATTCATTGAGCAATACTTTTCACATATCACGGCTGTTCCGTGCCAGCACGGAAACATGGAAGCGTTTAAAGAAAAAGCACAGCACGACGGTGGCTCCTGTTCCTCTTTTTTGAGAACCACCCGCCTAGTTTTGTTTCCGTCAACTGCACTGACTACTGTTGCTTCCATATGGTTTGTGCCATCTAAAAACTTGACATGCTTTTGATAGGGCCTACTTCGACGGATCAACATTGCCAAATGTCTCTCAATGTGTGGCGGAACAGGTTTCTCACAATTGAGAGCCACGTTCTGTCGTTTTAAAAATTCCTTTCGCTGCAATTCAAGAACAGTTCGTAACATCGAGTGTGGTTCTACACTTCGAATTTGATTTCGCAGTGATGCACTCATTTGGCTTTCGGCCCCCTGCGAAGTTATAATCAAGTCTTGCAGCCCAGCGTATGCTCGATATAGAGCCGTGTCTGGAAATCGAGATAGATATTCGGAGGTTTTCGATCCATACGTCCGTTTCACCGCGTCCACGGCACTACGTGAGGGAGCGCGCACGGCTTTCTCGTATTGAGCGAGACCTGTCGTTTTTTCCTTCCCCAATGCTTTAGCCATGTTTTTCTTAACATGCAAACGGTCAAGGAATAGTTTCGCATTTTCCATAGTCTTTTCGAAAGAGCAATCAATAGACTTTTCCTGATCGACAATTGTAACTCGACCTGCCACATCAAAGCCTGACACGTTTTTCAGATTCCTGAATACCATAGTCCAAGATTCTTCAGACTCAGTCGCAACCGTGTGCGCAAATAGCAGAGGAACTAAATTGTGGTTGGCATCGTAGACAACAACTTCATAAGTAGTGCCATATGACTGTGGTCCGCACCCTTGACAATGGGCGGCATCAGCTGCTGTCGTTGCCCTCCCGTACCGACAGAAATGACTAGCGATATTGGGAACAAATACGAATCCTGAATAATATCGCCTGCCTTCAACAATATCGGAGCATTGCACAATTCTCTGATCAAACTGTTCTTCTTCTGGAAGGAGTCCACTTTTCTTAAGTTGACGGAATATGAACCTAGCGGCCTTGACGCGAATTTCTCGCATTTCGTCCGCCGAGCAAGTTAATATTTCCACATAGTGACCCAGTTCCCGTAATAACAAGGCAAATACCTCCATAACAAGCCATCTCTTCAAGTCTGTTGGCGGCCATCATGCGTGATAATTCGGTCTTTATGGCACGAAAGTGTCGCAGACCTGGATGGCGGGCGTAAATCTGCTTCGCGTTAACAATTGATACGATAAATTTCGTAGTCACTGACGGGTTTCCTTGAAGTTCTGGAAGAATCATTCGTGCCACTTGTTTTGCGGTATAGGCAGGCGCGCAATTTCCCCCACTATTTTTGTCACTTGAAACAACTTTTCCCAAACATGCAGACAAATGGCCTTTGAACTCCCGCAATCTCCACATTCCAGTTCGTGGGTTTCGTAAAACCGCAATTTTGCTTTGCAATGACGTTCCCGGCACGTTACAGAAACTGTTTCTGCAGTTTGATGAATATTGACACCTCCTTGTATAGATAGAAAGGCTGTATGCGCGCGGCAATACTTTTGGCATTTCCAACTTGAATCCATTTCAAGACCGGTTTCAGGAATTAATTCGACCGCACGTTGCGGATACCAACTTTCAGATGCTCTCCTCTCCTCCGCAAGCGCTTGCCTAGCCTCTTCTCTTATTCTTTCTTTGTAAGAACGCTTGCTGGCTCGTACTCTATTTAACGTTTCCAATTCTGTTGACGATCGGTCGTCGAAGCTTGTCGTTTTTGTTCTGGATATGGTCTTTCGAGGAGTTGATATTTGTTCTTGTATTATATCTCCAGCGAGATCTTGCTGTTTTGTTTCCGAGACAAAAATCACGCTGTCATCGGAACTCTTCTCAGAGTGATCCAAATTGTCGTAGCCATAACTTGGACGATGCTCATCCGATTCACGATTAAATTTTTCTCTCATCGATTCCCCTTCGTCGCTGGGGAAAAAGCTTTCAAAAATGTTATCGAAATCATCTCCGAAGCCTTCAGGAGACGAACATTGTTCTCTGTCACAGTGAAGATCGTCGCCGTTTTCGAAACCAGTAAATGTAATCGTTTCCGGAATGAAACAAGAACTGCCACTTGCGTGGCTCTCAGCGTACTCTTTGCATAGCTCAAAGCACTTCGATATCTTTTGTGTGCAGCGAGTTGCCAACTCAATATTATCAGTACACTGATCACGGTAATTAGTGGGGACCGGACTAATTCTGAACCTGGGTTTTAGAGGCCGTGACTGTGAATAGTCCGGTCCTGACTATTTATGAATCTAGACTATTTACGGTGTGATTCTTAAATAATCGGGACCAGACTATTTTACCAGTGCAAAAATACTCTAGATCAGTTGACAATCTGATGAAAGGACAACTTGTCACGCGATTGGCTCACCGTTGAAATGATTGCGATGCTTCGCGATGATCGCTTGCAGGGGCAAAAACAGTTGCTTCTCCTCCCACTGCCCGTTGACATTCAAGGACATCCCAGTGCGTATCATCGCTTTTCGTGCATATGTCAGACCGGCCTTATCGCGCTGCGCATTGACATCCTGGACTGCTTCAGCGGCCATCTGCAAAAAGAATCTTTTGCCAGGATTTTTCAACTTTCCACTCGCTCCCTCACCACTCCCCATCCATTCTCGTCTTGCCATTAGACCCACTTTATACGCATCCCACCTGCTCCTCCATGCGTCTTTAAGTTTAGATATGACGAACGAATCCGCAGGTTGTACCAGATCAGTGGAGTTCGCGGGAAGCTTCTTCAAGACAGTGTTGATGTCCCGAAGGCATTTAGACACTGCTTCAGTTTCAATGTGCCCCGAGCAGTTGTCAACAAAGAGGGTCCGATTCCGGCCGTAGATGTCCCTCCTGATTGCCCTCGGCTCCGCAAGCCACTCGGCGAACACACGACCATCCATCCGTCCCTTACGACCTGAGCGATAGCAGACACCGGTAACATCGTCCGGTACACCTCATATCGGATAAGAGCAGTTCGGATTCTGGAAAATTAGCATCGGCGCCTCTATCCTTGCATGAACACCACCCGTTACTCTTACCATCATAGTTATCCCTTCATCGCCGGAAGCAACATCTGCATATTTCACAGACTCCTGGCCACGTAATCCAATAGTTCTCCCGTTGTCCATATTAAACAAAAAGTGCGTTTCGTCCGCGTTCTCGACTAAATCTTCAACTAAGTCTCCAGCCATAAACCCTCGCTTCAGAGTCCCAAGATGGTACGCCACATTCTTTTCTATGAACAATTGCTTGTCGGGACTTACGGAAAGGTTGCCAGCCTGGCGTCTTATGACCAAGTCATGGGCAGCCATGAACGTCTGGACCCATCTTACAGTAATTCGTTCGGCGATTGGGGCTCCTCTGACGAGCGTGGTGTGGTTAAAAGAAGCGTCAGGATCTGCCGTTTGGATCAAGCTTTTTGCGGCACAGACTAGGAAGGACGGACTGAGCTTTACATTCATCGAGTGCAGCCGATCAAACTCCCCTTTCAGAGCTACATATAAATCTTTCACCCACTGTTCCCTCTTTCGTCCACGTCCATTAACAGCCTTATTGTTCTTCCGTTTTCGGCCTTGACTCCCCGTTGACGACAGATTACCAAGCCGACGCCCGGGAGCAGATAGACTGATGTACTTGGATCTGTTTTTCCACCAAAAAGAAACCTTTCTGTGGTTAGTTTTGTAGCTGCCCGGGAATATATGAGGGAAATTCCGCAAGGCCATAGCCGGAAGACCGTTTTGCCTTGTTTCATTGGCTTGGGACAGCATCCATTGAATCACAGTTCTGCGCTGGCTGATTGTAGAAACAATCTGCCGTTTTCGGCCTTGGGAGACGATATTGGCTGTGTCGGAGACCAGTAAGGCGCTGGATTGGTGATTAGTTTCGGGCGTGGGGCTCGGGGACAATGGGGGTCGTGCTGCTATCGCAGCCGCCAAGGACCGTTCAATGGGTCCCTGGGTTGGCATTGCGGTTGCTGGAGGTGCTCAGGATGTGAACCACTTGAGGGAAGGGGAAAGATCAGTGGTGAAAGAGAGGGGATCGGTGGTAAATGGAAAGGAAAGGTCGATGTGTCGGTATGGGCTGATGGTGATCACCAAATGTGCGATCAAAACATGTGACCAAAAAATATGGACGGGCAAAATTGCACAGTAAGCAATTCCAGGAATGTGTAAATTCACTCTGTATGATCCGATGGCCACGTACCGTGACACAGGGACCCCTATGTGAAACAGGGAGGCGTAGATGATTACAGTACGGTATCATGAATCTGGGGGTCCTGAACAGTAAATAGTCCGGACCGGACCAATTTTGAACCAAAACTAATTAGGGTATCACGACTAATTACCGTGATCAGGTGTACCACCTTTGTCCGGATGGACCTTGAGGCAGACGCTCAAGTAAGCACGTCGAATATCCGATAATGCGACACTCTTCTCTGTGCTTTCTGGGAAGAAGATCTTCAGAACCGAGGTATTTTTCGGGATCGCACTAATTCTTTGCAGCGTTTCTTCAGTTGCGTTCCCCATTAATCTTAAGCGATGAACGAAGTCGCGATCAGTAGGGGAATGCGAGCGCGTAGCGTTATTCAGAAGTTGTGGGGAGAGGTTGGGATGAGTGGGGGAATTAGACAGCGGCGACAAGATCAGTACGTGAAACCCAAATGTCTGACAAATATAGTTGAGTTTTTGAGGAAAAACCCTACTGATTGTGTCCAATTTCGTATTTCGGCTACCGATTAGACAGTTTTGACATAATTCCCCTACTCGAAGTGTCAAAAAAGCGATGTCGCCTACTGATTCAACACTTTTTTCCCCTTTCGCCAACTGATCGTGAAATCTCCCTTTCTGCAATTGGCAAGCCGTGAGAAATACACGTGCACTGCGTGGGAAATACGTGTACCACTTTTGGCGGGAACTGTATATATGTGTTCTTCTCAATGGTTCGTCCCCTACGACCTTCTGCCGCATTGCGCATCCTCACCGATTTGGTTTTCAGCACCATGGCGGAGGTCATCCATGATGTGGAGGAAGGGGAGGCTGTCGGTACTCATTCTCTCCGGAGCTAACGGACTCGGAGGAGACAATCGACATTACAAGCGGGTCGAAGACGCGTGCGGCGGGGCGCAAAGCAAAGTACACGAGCGAGGACGATCTCGTCATCGTTAAGGAGGTGTGTGCAGCAGGCGCGCATGTAGCGCCGTACGGTGCCGCGCGCAACCGCTTCGAAAAGGCGGCGTGCTGCGCCAACAAAACTGGCGCGCTGTCGTGTGTCGTGTCTGGCAAGAGCATACCAGACAGGTACCGGAAGCTCCAAGAAACATACGATAAGAAGGACAAACGTGAGCGGGCGGCGTCGGGACTTAGTGGAGGTCTGGACGAGCATGATGACATCCTTGCAAGTATGAATGAGGCGCGTGGCGACGCCCACGCGAAGAAGAGCGCCGAAAAGTTGGCGAAAGAGAAAAGGGAAGAGAAGAAGGAGGAATGTGGGAGAAGGCTGGTGCAGATGGCGATGAACCGCCGGGCTGCTCTCGATGAAGGCGGCGCGATGCCGACGCCGATGTCGACGTCGGCGCCGATGCGGAGGCCCCTGTCTCGACGAAAAGGCGCAAGATTGCACCTTCAGGAGGTGATGACCTATGCGCGTTTGCGGCAACGATACGCAGTGCGGACATGGCACGCGTTTAGATTGAGCGCGAGCGCCTAGAGCGCGAGCGTGACCGCCTGAAGGAGGGTAAGGTTGAGCGCGAGCGCGAGCGCGAAGACCGTCGTGAGGACCGCGAAGCACACAGCAGCCTTGAGCTCGAGAAGTTCGAGCTCATGATGGAGATGCTCTCCTCCAAGAAGTAGCCTTGCTGTATTATTTCTGGCTTTAGGCTGTTTGCTAAGCGCTAAAATAAAGGGCAACCGTAGAGAGAGGGAGGCAATGAGCCAGACTTGCCTCCCAATCTCACACACTTCACGCCTTTCTATTTGGAGCATTGGAGCATGGAGTACTATTTATCCTTTGTGCGAGACGTACTCTTCAAGGGACGGGGGCAGACAGTTGAAATACTGCGAAATCGGGTTCGGATGTACGCAGTTCCGAAAGTTCGTCAGAAGTATGCTCGCAAGATACATGGCGCCCACAGCCGCCTCACGAACCCTCAGCTTCCTTTTAAAATCCACTGCGGTCCAGTACTGCTTGACCTCCTTGCACAGCCACTCCACCGAGACCCTTGACAGCGCCATAGCCTTATTGAAGGCCCTCTGGATGTCGCTCAGATGCGAGCCCTAAAACGGTACCTCCATGAACGCCCGTGCGTTGTACCCGGCGTCGCCGTACAGGCAATACTGGTGCCCATCGACAGACAGAAGCTGCTCCAGTGACTCATCGAGGCCACTTCTACTGTACATCGTCCAATCGTGGCGACGCCCCTCCATGGGGGCATAGGCATGCAAAATAAGGCCACATGGGCTTGTAACCGCTTGAAATTTCAGCCCGTGTTTGCGCTTGTGCCCATTGTAGGCAACTTGTTGAAGAGAGGCGTCGCCACTGGGTCGCGCGATCGCAATCACCGTCCCGTCGATGAAGCCCACGCAATTATCGAGCGCATGGCTCTTATCACTCACCGCCGCCGCCCAAGCTGGGGCTTTGGCTTCAATGAGCTCTGCGCTCATGTCCTCAGTAATGAGGTGCATACGGGCGTCTAGGAAGAACTCCAAGCCCTCCCAGAATATTTCCGAGAGCTGGGACGCGTGCTTTCCAAACAACAACTCCACATCTGTCCAACGAGCAGGGCTTGCCAGCCTACGCAAAACGACGCATGTCGCTAAAAGCGGGGAAACCGCATAACAGTTTCTTTTTGTCTGGGTCACCTGGATCGGCCACGCAAGAATAGACGTCAAGCGATGCACGGCCTCTTTCCGAAACCGGAAAAGGGATAGGCACGAGGCGTCCGGCAGAGAATCAAAAAGGACATGGAATTCAGTGAACGAGATCGAGAGGGTGCGGCGTGCGTAGCGAGAGCGCTCCCTCTTGTGCTGCGCATAGCGTTGCGCGACGTGGAGAAGCGCACTTGACGAGGCCAGAGCCGAGCCTCGATCTGTACCCCGCTTGTGCACGGCGGCAGTCAACACCGCACGCCACATAGTCGCGCGCCGCGCGGCCACGCGCGAAGTGTGATCTCGCAATCGACCGCTCATGGCTTGTGTCGCTGCCTAAAACCTGCGTCCCTTGACCAAGAAGGCGATCCTGTGCTCAGGAGTGCATACCGTTTCGCTTTGGCGGTTGCATACTGTTTCGAAATTGCCTCTATACTATTTCTCATGGCTATTCCAGAATTCTAGATTGTTCGGTGTGGCGTAAACTACAATTCTGCAATTCAATTAAAGAATTCTGCAATCGGGAATTCTGCAATGGGCTTACACTTCTTCGTCACTTCTTCGTCATAACTATTGCAGAATTCTCCTATCGTAAACCTTAAAGTATACAACGCGGCGTTACAAGGTCGTCTCGCTGATCCTCTACTCTCAAGCCTCACCCTACCGCCGCCGTCGTAAATATGCAGTCATTGTCCTGCGCAAGAAAAGCGCTTTCAATAGTAGTCATGTGCATACTGCACTCAATAACCTCCCCTCTCACGCTTCTCCGTACTGACTGTTTTGCTACAACACTTTCGCCACTCCATCACTCCCACATCATAATGCCACAACAACGCCACAAATGATTTCTCTCACCGCCGCCGTCGCAGTCTTGCCCTTAAGGCAATGCTGGGGACATCACTTCTTATCTATTGTTTAGGTCTCCACTGCGAAATCTCATAATTCCCGAGGCCCCGGTTATCGCTCAAACCAAAGGATATGCGTCGTTTTTAGAAATTTTCGAAGGCAAATCGCATGTTTAGCGATAATGAGTTCGCCATAGCCTATCGGATGCAGAGGGAAACATTTGAGAAGCTCTTACAATTAGTTTATAATCGTCTAACGAAGAACGAAGAGATGCCGAAGCGCGCTGGACGCGAGCTTGTGTCCCCTGAGGCTCGCGTAGGAATTTTACTTCGCGTTATGGGCGGTGAGTCCGTATACGGGTGCATGGCACATTTTGAAGTAGGGAGGAGTACAGTATATCAAGTGTTGAAGAGACACGCGATGTACTGAATAGTGCTGTAAGTTTACCCAGGCTGCCGGAAGATTTTGAGGGTTTGAAGAAGTCTTCAGACGAGTTCCAAACTTCTCGGACCCCTCCAAACCCTTTGTGGTATAACTACCTTCGTCCCGACCACTCGGAAACGAGGGGGGTTAGAGGTAAGGGAGCGCGCGCCGCTGGGTAACCCACGCGCGAACGCAGACCGTACGGATGGACTCGAAAAGAGGGAAGGCTCACGTGGCCGGTGACGCGCAGCCGGTCGGTAGTGTTAGATCCGGACGGCCGGACACGGGTTAGAAGCCTGAGACTAAAAGGGAAACCGGAACGGGATAGCAATTAGCCGTAAAGGGAGGAGAGGCGAGTCTGCCTCCCGTTTACTGGAACGGGGCAGGTGCCCCCGGTCTTAACCCCTAAGTGGGACGCCAGGACACCTGTCCCGCTACAGTAGCTGTTACTCACTGTATACCAGCTACTGTGCTAAATTGGCTAACTTGTGCCATTAACTACTAATTACAAATTACTTACCGTTCCGATCGTACACGTGTAACCAGCGGGTACCACTGTACTCCGCACCGGCCGTGTGCCGTAAATATAACTCCTTACAGTTCTTCTCGCGCTTACAGCCCATCGTACTGTATCCCGGGGCGGCAGCTGTGGTGCGATTGCCTTCCCGCCGTTGTACTACACCCTTTACCTGGGTGTGTGGGTGCCTTAGACGGAATTGCAATCAAGATCAAGAAGCCAGCGGCGCATGAGCACCCCGCCACTTACTATTGCAGAAAAGGATTCTATGCGCTCCCAGTCCAAGCAGTTGTGGACTCGAACTATCGCTTTTTAGATTGCTCAGCTATATGCAGGGGTTCTACGCATGACTCTCTTGCTCACGCCGTGTCCGCTTTGCGGAGATATTTGGACGAGGGGAATTTGATGGTGCCATTTTGGGTCGCGAGCGACGAAGCGTTTGTTTGTTCTAACTATTTAATTGTCCCGATTTCTGGCTCGCGTGCTACAGATGTCGAGGATGCGTTCAATTTTTATCATTCTTCACTACGCATGCACGTTGAGGAGGCGTTCGGCGTTTTAGTGAAGAAATTCAAGATTTTGAAGATGCTTGAATTCTCTGTTTCAGATTCCGCGAAGGTGATTAATTTGGCGATGAAACTGCACAATTTTTGCGTAGATCATGGGCAAAAGATCGCCAGTAGGGCATCAATCAATACGGAAAGGGTTCTTGAAGAGCACAGCATGATGACTGAAACAAGGAAATGGTACAGCGAGGGGAAGCATGCATATGTCGCTCTGGCGGGGCGAGTCGAGGCTAGCAATAATATGGATGCTATGCAGAAGAGGAATCTTTTGGTTTCCATCATTCGCGATGGGCGATTCGTCAGACCTGCGGCGGGGGAGCTTCCAGTTCCAGAATTTTTTATGCAATTCGTCTAGCTAACATCTCCTTTTGTTTGTGTTTTCTTTTTTTCAGTTGCCTCACTTCTTGGTTAGAAGTGAGGGGTGGTGGTGGGACTTTTTTGTGCGAAGAGCTTTCAATTCTGATGCGACTTTGTTTGCGGCTGGGTCTGGGCCTGGGCCTGGAATCAGCAAGGAAGTCACGACTAAGTTTAGGAGATAGTTGCGAACTATTTTCAATCCGGAAAGCAGGTCCCGATCGCCTGAAAATGAGAGAGGAATAGTCAAGGGCCCTCATATTGCACGCAGTCAAAATGCTCCAACTACTGCAACAAATGACACCGCTTCTCTCCATGGGGGAATGAAAGCAGCTTTGATTCCACGTCAGGAAGCAGGTCCGGCAGTGTCTCCGACAAAGATGGCGGAGAAGCCTGGATATTCTCGTTCCTCATCTGGCATACTTGCTAGCAACACAACTGCTGGGACTGTGTATCCTCGAAGCCCTGAGCATGGACCTCGACGACGACGCGGCGGAGGGCGACCCGTCCTCCATGCCCTTTCGCGACATCGGCCCGAGCGTGTCCGTGCCGAACGGCATCCATCACCTCCCTGCCGCCGCAGCCCACCTCCCTCACTCCCCACGCGAACGGCCTTCTAGCCGCCCCGCCGCGTGAGTTTGCCGCGCTCGCGTCCGCCCCAGCCCCGCCGCCGCCTTCATACCCCCCGCACGAGCCGCCGCTGGACGGACCCGTGCCGCCGCCGCCCACTACCCCGTCGCCGGACGCGGAACACGCAGACTCGGACGAGGACTACCCCGCCAGCCTCGAGGGCGCCCGTCTGGACGACGAGGACCCGCTCGTCCCGGGCGACGTGCACAGCCCGTACGAGAGCGTCGCGCGCGCCGCAGAGAGGCCTCTCTGCGCGCAAAGGCCGCGCTGCTCAGCCGCACGGACAGGGATGACCTGCCAGGGCGCGGCCCGGCGTCGTTCGCGTCTGGCCGCTCGCGACGCACAGCATCCAGCCTGTCCGCGAGCGACTTTCTCAGCAGGAGCGAGTACACCGCCTACTCCGAGGAGGTCGCCAGCGTTGCCAGCTTCGCGCGCAGCGTCGAGGACGACATGTTCGAGGAGGACGACAGCTCTGGAGGAAAGATGCACGGCGTCGATGTCATGCCGGAGATGGGCGGCATGGTGTACTCCAACTCAGCGGCCGCCGTGCCGAATTTGACGTAGCGGGTGGGAAAGGCGGGTGGGCGGGATCGGCGGGATCGTGGTGGTAGCTTACTTTTGTTATAGAGGAAGGGGGATGGGGGGTGGGTGAGAGGGCTCTCTTTCGCGTTGGTTGTACATTTTTACGGGAGGAGGGCGTCGTCGACGGCAAAGTAAAGAGGGAAGACGAATCGTCAGCTATGATGGAGAGGCGGTTCGTATTAAATTCTCGACTACTCTCGAGCCACCGAAGGGCACCATTCACCGTCCCAAACATCACATGTCAGCTTTCCACACCATCTGCGTCATCACGGCCGTACCTCTCCCCCACCCCCCCATCTCTTCCACACCAATGTTGTTGACAACAGCCTTCACAGCCCCCTTGCGTCCGCCGCTCCCCCCCTCCCGCCGGCCCTTCTGCCGCCCGCCCCGCCTCATCTGCACGCACCGCCCGCCCGCACATGTCTCCGCCGCGCGCACGGCCGAGACCATCTGGGCGGCTCTGCAGCGCGCGCCGGCCGAGCCGGGCGTGAACGGCTTCTTGGATGTGGCGGCATCCGTGCTGTATGTCGGAAAGGCGCGCCGCCTGCCCACACGCCTGCGCCAGTACGTCGCGCACCACCCGGCCGCCGTCTCCGCCGTCCGCCCGGCCGCCGCGCTCTCGCCGCGCCTCGCCGCCATGGTCGCCGACGCCCTCGACTTCATTGTCACCGGCTCGGAGGCCGCCGCCCTCGCGCTCGAGGCCGCCCTCGTCGCAGAGCATCGCCCCAAGTAGAACGTCTTGCTCAAGGACGACCGACGCCATCCGTACGCCCTCATCACGTTTTCCGCCACCTACCCCAGGATCGTCGTCACGAGGACCCGTAGGAAGAAGAGGGAGGAGGACGCCCTGTACGGGCCGTTTGCGAATGAGCACAGGTTGCCACAGGTCCTGGCCTATATTCACTCGGTGTTTCCGCTCAGACAGCGCCCGCGGAGATTGTTTTCGGACAGGCCGTGCATCAACTACGACCTTGGCAAGTGCCCAGGCGTATGTCAGGAGCTCATCCCTCCCGAAGATTACGGCAAGACGATTGCCAAGGTAGATAAGTTGCTCCGGGGCAGGGTCGAGGAAGTTGTCGAGGAGATGCGCGAGGAGATGAACGCCTTGTCCCTTGCTATGCAGTACGAACGAGCGGCCGAGTGTCGCGATCGAATTGCTACTATCGAGCGCGTGTTTTACGCCCACGGTCTAGAGGGGGACGTCGCACAGCCCGGGGGACGCCAGCTTGTCCGCGAGGCCGAGGAGGCCGCGAGTATTGTCGCGATGGACCCGTTTGTTTCGCGTGATGTCTTCAGCATTGCCCATTCGGTTGTTGCGGGCAAGGTCGCCGACGCCCGCACCTGCCGCCACATGCGTTGTCATGAAGGCAGTTTTGCTGATGCACAGCCCTGGGAAACATTCGACGTCGAACACTCGCTTCTTATCGGTTGAGCCGGCACCTCTCACGGCAGTGATGTTAAGATTCAACCAGAACTAGGTTGCCGTGAAAATGGAGCACAAATGTGCGCTCCTGTCAAGGACGGCTCACTGGATTTGCGCAGACGACGTGTGGAGGGGCTACTGCCGCATATGCAACTTCCGGCATGTGCGAGGTCCGGATATGCAAGCCCATGGCGTGCAAGTGCGCAGACCCCGGGTACAGCGAGTGGCACTTTTGCTCGTAGCTGCAATTCATGCAGGTCCTATCCTCTTCCTCTTACAAATTTGAGAACATCTGGGTGCTCATTTCGCCATATGATGCGAGAGCTTTCTCGTAGCGCTCCTTCGCCACCTCGACAAAGGGTGTGTTCGACTCATCACCAACGGCCAACTTTTTGGCTCTTTCCAACGCCATAAGTGATGTTTCGACAATAGCAAACATTGAGCTATTCTCGTCGCATGAGTCAATACGAGCGGACGCTGCATTAACTGGGGTTGAGTTATTGGCCGCACTGGTTGTCGGGCCAGAAAGCGAAGACACCACCTTTCCAATTGACGCAACGTGCTTTTCCATAATGTCCATCATATCAACGCTGCTCCTCGTCTTCTTCCTACTATCTGCTACAGCCCTAATGCTATCTTCCCGCCCCTCACTCTCCCTTCCCCCCTTGTCAAAGTTTTGCATATCTACGCCCCTCACGCCGCATTCGAAACCCGCGTCCAATATTGTTTTGGACGTCATCTCCACGAAATAAGTCTCTTGATTCGGCGTCCCCATTCTCGCAACAACAAACAAAATAAGAGCACGTTTTGAGGCAGCATATAGATTTTCGCCATTACGTGGCAAAAAGTGAACGAAGCGCTCCGGGTCGTTTTGACCAGAACGGAACCACTTGCTCAGGGCTGTCGTGAAAAGCGCTTTCGAGTCTCGAAAGTGTTCTTTCAACACATCGGCGCATCTATAGCGTAGTGGAGAGGCAGAGGGGTCAGCTTCGTCGGCGTGGCCCTTTAGAGAAAATAGAAAACAAACCGAATCATCGTTAAACCGTTCCTCAATCTTTCCCCAAAAGCTGTCCCTCGTCGAACCCCCGTCCAATTGTGCCCTTCTCAACTCTTGGCCTAACCTAAAAAGCATACTTCGTGCCACCTTATCATCCCGCATTAAAACGGCCAACCATGCGAATTCCGAAAGTGAAAAATTGGGCCTAGGACGGTTTGATTCACAGCCTTCTAGGTCTTCTACACATACGACTGAATCCCTTCTATTTGCACTATTAATGGGCTTGTCGTTCTTGTCGAACTTGTCCCCTATCTTGAGCAAATACGACTTTGTGGAAGAAAAACTTGGTGCCTCTATCCAGTCTTCCCCACCGTCAGCAAAGCTGTGTAAAAATGACCTCCAATCTTCACATTTTGGGTTCGACTCAAACTTTGCCATTAAATTTCTTCCTTTCCTTTCATGGTACTGCAAAAGCAATAAACAACGAAATATCAGCGCTGCCTTGTTCCCTCCTAATTTTAAACTCCAAAACGAGCACACCTCCCTCAACTTCCCTTTCTTTCTTTGGCAGAGATATGTATAGATTTTGGATATCTCTGAAACATCTGCATTGGGATCCTTCAAAGCATAGTTTGCGTCATGTTTATCCGTCGCGCCATCTTGTCCAGACGAGTTCGGGTTCGATGGTGGAGTCCCTTCACCCTGAAGATTCGAGGGATCAGTCTCAGACTCGGAAAGAGACAGAAGAAGCCGGGCCTCCGGTACGCCCTCACACGTTCGAGGGGAGCACGGTAACTGGGAGATGCGCGGGTTTGAGGTTGGGGCTAGTGAGGAATTCATGGGGGCCTTCTTCGATATCCCTGTTGTTATCCTCGCAATGTGCGGGGAGCGGCGCGGAGAGCATCGGTCGGCACCGACCTTGGCTGCGCAAACGGAGGAGCTCGGAGCAGATTGCACAGAAAAAGGACTTCGGGATGGCAAATGTTGTGGCGATAGGAACAGTTGTGCTTCCGTGTGATCCCACGTCGTGCTTGGAGGACCAAAGTTTGGACATCTGAAGGGTAAACAAAATAGTCCGCCAATTCGTAAGTGTACAGTCAGTCAAGCGAGCCAATATGACCTCGACAACTGTCCCAAAGGCGTAAGTTACACTAATGTCATTTGTAAGAGGTAGCTTCTTCGAATTTATTAAATATTAAACTACCAGAACCAATCAAAGTAAAGCAAGTGTTTTTTCGGGCAAGCACGGGCGATTCCAGTTCCTGAGATGATGAAGAAGAAGAAGTCGCAGAAGAAAACTTTGCCGCCGCCGCTGCCATGCAGGGTCGTCAACGCCGCGCTGGCGGTCCAGGAGCCGGGAGCCTCGCACCCAGCAGCAGTATTTCGCGGCACGAGCGCGCTGCCGGTATGCGTGGCCTCTGTGGCCGCCCCGACCCCGCCCCATCCCGTGCAGGTTGCTCCCCTCGAACCTGCCGTCGTACCGCTGCCGAGAGTCGCTCTTACGTCTCCCCCTCTTTCACACCCGCGCGAGGAAGTCCCAGGCCAAGAGCGGTCTTGGGCTGCTGTCGCCCGCGCCGGCATCCGTGCCTCTGACCCCCGCCCTCTCCATCGTTCTGCCCTTAGGTTTTCTCTGGTTGAACCTCCCAGCTTCGACCTGCTACATGTGCCTGTGAACACCCGCGCACCAGTGCTCACGCTGGTATCTGCCCAAGCCCTTGTCTCAGTCCCTGGCAATGCTTCGCCCACTGACCTGGCAACAGCCCGCGCCCTGGTGCGCACCGTCAGTGTCCCCGTTCGTCTTGACCCCCACACAGGGGCCCCAGAGGCGCCACCTCCTGCGATCACGGCCCTGGCTATCGCCCCCACCTCTTCACCTCACGGCGCCTTTGCGTCATTTGAAGCCACCCAAGAAGCTCTCCGCCTAGGCGCTCGACTTGCTCCAGCCACCCTTCCCCCGCATGTCATCATCCCGGGCGTGGGACGTTGGACTTACATCTACCTTGCAGCTTCTGATACCTACGCCCTCAAGCGCGTACTAGCCCACACCCGCCTCGTATACCAAGACCTCCAAATCCTCACAGCCCTGCTCCTGGACACTGCCCAGAACCTTTCTCCCTCTCCGGCTGCTGGGGTGGCCCGTCGCCTCACCCTTGAGTCCCATCGCCTGTTGCGACGCAACACAGCGACATCCGTACCCATGCGTTTGCGCAACGCCCTAGCTGGTGCTCTCCAAACGACCGCCAGTAACCTGTATGCTGCCCTCAAAACAGTCCCAAAGGACCACACCCCGCGTCCCTCTTCTCAGACAACCCCTCTCCCGACGTCACACCCATGCCCTACCTCCCCCCCTGATACCCAAATGGGGACCCGCAACCTAACTGCACCACCTGCTGCCTACCCAACGACCTCAGACCGGCCCTCTTCGAACCCAGCGCCCGACACGACGGCTGCCCCTCCCTCGTTGGATGATGCTGTTGATGCTGCAGTGTCGCCTTTGGCCACTCATGCAGCCCCAGCCGGCTCACAAACTCACGCTCACGCACAGCGCGCTCCCCAGTCCTCGATTCAACTGACCCCACACCCATTGGTATGGCCACCCCAAGCCCCCTGCCCCCCCCAACGCCTCCAGGTCGCCGATACAAGTATCCACCTCGTCCCTGACGCACGAACCCACCCCAGTCCCCCCACCTACCCACGCCCCTGGACCCTCTAAGACCGTACAGAAAAGGCATCTATCTCCAAACACCCAGCGTAGGGTGTCTCAGGCCGCGCAGCGCCCTCGTCGGCCCGATCCGACGTCTCGGCCATCATGGGCGTTCCTGTGACTCATCCCGTTGCCCCGAATGCTCCGCCTGCCAGTTCACTGTATCTACATCTCCACCCCAACCTCCACTTGCCCTCAGTGGAGGACCTTGTCAGATCTCCCATCCGGCCATCAGACATATTCACCTCTATTCCTGGCGTCTGTCTCCCCCGCGTCCTCCTTCTTTTCATGAACCTCGTCCACCGTGCAGCTTCCTGCACAGATCCAGTAGACACTCACAAGGCTTTCCTTCGCCTCCACATGCTTCCGACAGTAGTTCTCCGTCGCGCTTTCAGAGGGGAACCCAGCTGGCGCACCAAATCTGGTCAACTAAAGGCTCTTTTCTCCCGTATCCGCCGTGCTGGTTCAATGCTGCAATGCCCAGCGCTATGGCATGAAGCCCTCGAAGCGCACCATACCCGTCAGGAATGGCACGAACGCCACCCGCGACGTTCTGCCCCCCTGACCACACGCGCCCGGCGTACTGCCCGTGCTACGCGCCTCGCGTCGCAAGCCCAATACTCGCGCGCCCTGCGTGCGCTCACGAACTCTCCGCTTGCCAATCTGGATGACCCCACCACCCTGACCACCCTTAACGCGTTACATCCCCAACCCGGACACCCAGTTTCTCCCATTCCGTTGTCTGACCTACCACCTGCCCCGCAGGTGGAGGAAAATTCAGTAATGCGGGCTGTCCAACGCTTGAACCCCCACTCTGCTGGCCGACCAGATCGCATGTCCCCGCGCCTACTACATCTCCTAGCCAAGTCGCCTGTTAGCCCCGCGGCTGGCATAACGGGCCTGGGCACTCTCACGCGCCTGGTCCGCCGCTTGGCGAGCGGTGACGTCCCCGAAGCCACAATGCCACTGATTGCTGCTGCCACACTACTCCCCATACAACAGCGCCCATCAAAAATCCGGCCGATAGCTTTAGGCCAGTGCCTCAGGCGCCTCGTCATGAAGGTCCTCCTTGGTGCAGCCATATCTGGCACTCGTGACTACCTCCACCCGGAGCAGCTAGCGAACAGCGTGCAAAATGGCATGGATGCGCTCGTCCATGACGCTGGGATGCTAGCCGGACGACATTCCGACGATCCGGAATTCGTCATAGTGTCCATAGATGCAAGCAACGCATTCAACTCATTTTCTCGACAACAAATACTCCACTCGCTCCCTCGTCAGGCGCCTTTGTTAGCCCGGTTCTGCAACATTGTATATGGGCACACAGTTCCACAGCTAGTCCTTTCGTCCACACCACCGCGAATCATACACAGTCAGGAAGGAACACAGCAGGGCGACCCCCCAAGCATGCTTTTATTTTCCCTTGCTATTCAGTCCCTTGTCCGCCGCATCTCCGAAACCTGCAACTTGGCCATGAATCGTTGGTACGCAGACGATGGCACTCTAGCTGGACCCCTCCCCCACGTTCTTCACGCACTACATCTCCTCATATCTGAAGTTCCGTCGCACCAGTTTTTCATAAACAAGTCCAAGACAAGAATGTACTGGCCTAATATTCCCTCCGTCCCTCCGCAGTCCCTCACTTCAGTCCTACCCGCTCCCAACATATCGAGTGAGGGAATTTCGCTTCTCGGTGCGCCGATTGGCAATTTGTCTTTCATGACACGCCACATGAAAGACAAATTGCTGCAGTGCAACAACACCCTGACACTGATAAGCGACATTAATGATGCTCGCACAAAATTTCACTTACACCGTGTGACAGCGTCGGTGTGCCGTGTGCATCATATGTTCCGACTAATCCCGCCAAAGGTCTCGAAGCCGTTTTCCATGCTGTTTGATGACTTGCAAATTCGAGCTTATTCCCGTTTCAATAATATCCCGCTGTCTACCTCAGTCACATCTCAAATACGCCTTCCCTTTCACTTCGGTGGACAGGGTCTCATCGCAATGAAACCGCTTCTAGATTCATCCTATGCTGCCAGCCTGATCGACTCCGCTCCGTCACGCGTGAGGGGAAGTAACTTTCCCTCAGTGCAAGCATACCGCCGTATGGCCCGCGCTCCCCTTCACCGAATGATTTCCACTCTCCCGCCTTCCCTGCGCCCTGCAAGCTATAACCCGCTGCTTATGACCGAAGATTATGATCTCGGCTTCTTAGAACCAGAGACGCTTATAGAACGACCTGAACGAATCAATCACTACTTATTTCAGGTCATTCATCAAGCCGCGGCTAACCGCTACTGGAAACACGAACTGTGGAGTGCACAACCCAATCCCTCCGCGCAGAGTACATCCACGGTCAGGCATCGAGTGCAGTATCATTCTTTAATGGCATCGGGTGCCTCTGCATTCCTTAATGCCCACCCATCGCTGACGTCTACAGTTCACAGCGCTCAATGGTCTGTCATGCTCAGGCGCCACCTCGACGTTCCTGTGTATGAAGATTCGATCCTGCCATTGATATGTCCTCATTGCAGCAAACGAATGGATTCGAGAGGTGATCACGCAACGCAGTGTAAGCATGGATTTGACATCATCCATCGCCATAATGCAGTTTGATCCACGCTAGTGCGACATTTATTCCGTGCAGCTGGAAGGGAATGCAAGATCGAAGTTCCGTTTCTGATCCCTCATACACAAAACCGCCCAGCTGATGTGCTCGTCCAACCTTCTCCTCCACCACCGGGCGCCCTACCCGAAAAGCCTGCCGCCTATGATGTAACCGTTTGCAGTCCATATGCCAAAGCAGTTCTGAGACAAGCTGCTCAATACCCTGCCGCGGCCGCTGAAGCTGGGCACTGAGCAAAAATTGCAGCCCTCAAACGCACGGCACATGACGCGTTGCACATCGCCATAGACGCCCCCACTCCTGCGCTCGACTGGCACTTCGTCCCGCTAACATTTGACACCCTTGGAGACCCCTCTGCATGCTCAGTGCGTGTCCTTGATGAGTTCTCGAAGTCGATTGCCTACCGCGGTCACTGCTCCTTTGCTGCAGCCAAGACTCAGATCCAACGACGTCTCAGCTACGCAATATGGTCTACTGTGGCCACCTCCATCCTCACCCGCATGCCGGCGCATGCCACAGACGTTGTCCACCCAATCCACGTGTAAGCGTGAAATCTACCGTATGCGTTAGGATATGCCCCTATGATACCCTGTGATAAAGATGATTATGAGGCAAGCACGGGCAAGCACGAGCTTGTTAAGACACACCCTCTGGGTGTGAGAGGGTGTGTCTATCGACGGGCAACGTTGACGGGCGCAATTCCATATCTGGACCACTTCACATTGTGATCCAGCGTTCCTTTTCTTTTAATTCTGCCACATCCAGAGTCTATATCAGAAGAGTCAGCTCTCGGTCAAGCCATTGATCTTGGGTTAGGGGATTTTGGGCCATTTACTGGCATTGAGCAAGATCTAATTAACGGTGATTCAGATAGTGAGGACGATCGCTCTACTGTGCCAGCGAAAGACCGGACAGGACGCAAACCGTCGCTTGCTCGGTATCGCGGAGCATTACAAGCTCTATCTAACGAACTCAGTTGTATTATGACGGACGCGAATCTAGTTCAATCGGAGCTGCCGTCGAGCCTCAAGTCACTTCTGTATGAGGAACAAAGCCGCGTAAGGAGGCTTCAGCGTTCGAATCTGAGGCAAAGTCGTATGGATAGCTTCTGTAGTCGTTGATGGTTCGTTTCTAGTGCGCATTTCGGCCTCGATAAAGTGAACTCTGGGGTTTTCATGTTTTTTATGTTCATGGCATCGCGTAGTTCATTTTATAGAGTCTGGTTCACCTCAGAAATACGAAAACGTCGATTCTGGGCCAAAAAGCGGGGTGGCGCCTCCCTCATAGTCCTCCTGTTCACTGTACCGAGACAGTTCATCATATCAGGTACGCAGCTTATCGAGACTTTACTCTGTAGGAGTGACTTTAACCCTATGCTCGTTTTTTGTGACGGCTATTTTTTGCCCCAGTCGGGTTATTTTCCCCCTGCTTCGGTCTTGTTCAGCGCTACGTCTCGAGAGTAGGTTCGTTGAACGCAGAATTGTGTTGTCGTTAAGAAGATATACGTTTTGTCTCCAGGAGACCCGTACTTTTCGAGTAGTGTCCTCCCGAAAAGTGTGGGGTGGTCCTATTTTGTGATCGGGGCATAAACTTCACAAAATGCACACAAACGTCTCAAAGTCCTCACGAGTTTTGTGAATCTCACTTTGTTTTTGTGAATCTCACTTTATTTTTGTGACGTCAACATCTCGAAGTGCTCTTTTGTTGACTGTTTTGTGATTCACACACAATTTTTTTGTGACTCTCACACCGTTCTGAGGGAAACGTCTCACAATCATCTCCAACATCAACAAACCATCACAAACCTATCTAAAAATCATAGCTGATGGCCTTGTTCTACAGACATTTTACGACCTTCACTCTGGGGCTTGTGAGGCCTGCCTTGTTCGTCGAGAAGTGCGTCGCTCAGAGTCAAACTCCCTCTCATGGACAGGAGAGGGCCCATGTCGCTTCAGTGTAGGGCGAGAATGCCAGACCGTTCAGCAGCTGCAGCAAATAGCCTGCCTACATGTAGAACACCACTGCACCTGGCGTGAGCCTTTTCTAAGTGTCTTGGGTCGCCCATCTTTTGTCCCTCTTTTGACCCAACTACATAGTACGCAGTAGGTTGGGGTCCCACTGACCTTCTCGTGCAATAAATTCCGGTTCACCCTACGGGCCTTGTGCGTACCAAAGTTATATTGCTCAGAGGCCTTCCGTTTAAAGTATGGCATGAGCTTCACTGACGTTTGTGCCACAGAATCATTTCGTTCCTCCAAAGCCTCCGCTCCCATTTCTTCTGTCCATTCTTGTGCTAACCGTCTAGCAAACGACCCAAACGTGTCACAGCTCGAGAACTTGTGTCTCAGGGAGGCGTACCCGATATTTGAATTAGCCCCCAATTCATTAGGTCCTGGTAGAAAGTTCCGTTCCCTCGCAATTGAAAGCCTGTACACCACAGCAGCATTGCATACTTGCATGCTTAGCAATCTAGCTATAATTGACGTCACAGGGTTCTCGCTAATGTTTGTACGTGCTAGAGTTTTAAGGTATCTGGAGATGACATCAACTCCGCCCTTTAAAGTGTTCCAAAAAACAGCCGCAGTAAGACGAATCATCCTACAGGGTGGTATCGGGGAGCCCCTTTGAATAACCTCTCTTCTAATGGCCTTGCTCAGGTTGTAGTAGGATACAAAACTGTAAATGTCAGAGGCATGACTGCTCTTCAACATTGTGTCGTATTCTTTAGGAACATTTGTTCCATCCATTCCAATCCACTCAAAAGTTGAGATTCGGACGCAGTCCAGACAATAGGTGTAGCTGTGGCGTAAAGACTCCGAGAACTCGATGACACAAGCATATAGTATGCTACCTTCCACAATAGAACCCCCTGTGCCAATGACAAAGATAACATTATTAATGCCCAGTGTTGCACAGTGATGCAGGACCTGAGATCTGTACTGTGTCGATGGTACGAGCTCCCGGAACAACTCAGAGCTCCTTTCGTCAGTTCCCACGTTCTCCAGGACCACAACAGCTCCGTATTTACTACGGAGGAGGGATGCTGTTTCTATGGTTCTTACTGCAGTCATGGTCTTAATTTCGACCGCGTACGCAGTATCCAGCTTCTCTCCATCCGTAGCTGAAAGAAGAGCATCGGGGCTATCAGCGAGCATGGCACAGCTTGTGCTCTCAATGAGACCAGCGGTTCTAATGTGCGTCACGTTGAATTGGTACTGTTCGTCCCAGTTATACGTAGAAGAGCACAGACCCCTCCTATAGGCACCTTTCTGTTCTGAAAATAACTTTGGTAGAGCCCGAATAATCTCCACCTCGTTGCGAGACCCCTCCTTCATCCCTGAGGTTGGAACGAGGGGTTTCATGACCCATGCGGTTAGTGAGGCTTCCCTAAATGCATCACAGACTCTGCTAGCTGCCTGTTCCGCCAGTTACTCGCCACTATATATATCTGGATCCGTGCCCCCTTCTGTTGAAACGGCCCCATTGCTGATGTCGGCCCTCAGCTGCATTACAGCTGCGACAACTTCGGGCTTGTTCACCCGGGTGTCTATTGCTCGGCCGAATACGGACAGACAGTTCAGCAGCTCAGCCTTTGTCGTAGCTGAGATTCTGCTTGCGGAGCTGTTTACCAGCCGCTCAGCAACTGTCGTCCGTGAAGATGGGCGGGGCTGACGTGCCATCGTCATGCCAAGGGTCATTATGACTTGGTCCCACTTAGACCGGAGATGCTCACGGATCACAATATGGTCTTGAGACAGTGGCTGAGCTCCGTGACTAAGCACTCTTCCCCTAAGCTTCCATGACAGGCCCCCTAGTAATGCCTCGTAGTCTCTGGCTACCGCAGCTTTAAACCCATGCGCAGTGCGAGATGTGAATCGAAAAGCGCGAAGGAGGAACCAGATAGGGTCCTCTGATTGGTAATATGTGAGCATGAGAACTCTATTCAGCAGGTGTTCAACCTTACTTCTGCCGTTATTGACTCGGTCCGATTGGGCCGCGGTGGCCCTTGTACTCCGGGCAGCGCAGATGCGCCCGTTGTCAAAGGTTATTAAGGACTCCTCAAGCTTCTTTAACGCACCCTCCGTGCGAAAGGCGTCACGTAGGACCACTGTGAAAGACCTCGAGGGGAAGAGAGAGGCGTTGTTGTGGACAAGAGCCGCAATTCTACCGGAGCAACTCTCTCGGTAGACACAGGCCTCCGCCTGTCGAACGTGAGAAGCGCAGCCCCCGCGGACCTTCAGCTTAGCCGTGTACACGGCACGGCACCCTCTTTCAGACACGTCCATCCCACGGTGTCGGACTGATATAGGGCCATCTCCGAACACAAACGGGTACCACAAATCACGTTTGTGCGTACCGAGGAGGCTTGCCCCCAGTTTGTCCGACAGGAATGCGATAGTTTCCTTAGAATTATAGCCGCGGTCGGCAGCAAAAATGGCATGTGGCATAGGACGCAGGGCACCGGTTGTGGACGCCCCTTGCATCATTTGCACCAACCTCTCCCATGTGTGAAGGAGCTTTTCGCCCGTGCGTGTGAAATGACATGCGACAAAAAAAGGGTGAAGTGCTGAACAAAGTGCGTTCCCCACCGGCCCTAGACCCTTCTTAGGATTATTGTGTTGTTGTAAATAGGTCAGTTCAACAACTGAACGAGATGCCATACGCAAGTGGTCATCATCTAAAGAGAAGACAGTTGCCTTTGGAACATAAAGCAGGTCCCGATTTATGGCCGCAGTTTCAGCTTCAAGCTCTGTAATTAGAGTAGTTGCTCTATTAGCTGAGCGGGACCAGCCCGTGCTCGAGTAGTCATGCGCTGCGCGGGGGTCTTTAGAACCCCCAAGAGCACTCCAGAGGTCATGATATCTGTCAGCCGACAATCCCATTTGAAAGAAGTGGCCACTTTCCAAAGGGTCGCACACAGTTCGAGGGGACTCATTATATGAAGCACAGAGGATGTGCAGAATAAGCATACCCAGTATCTCCTTCTTCGTGGTCCCTGCTTTTCTTCTCTGGTGCAACACACGGTTCGCTACGTATCGTAGCTTCTCTAGCAAACACTCCGTAACAAACGTGCGTAAGCAGGCTAGAGGAGTAAGTAACTGCCTGGCATCACATTCGTCCTCAGTCGTACCGACTCTACTTGTTATATCGCTTATAACTCGTTCCAGTGCAGTATTGGCCTCTTCGAGGAAACGACGCTCCAGACTGTTATTCACGTTATCTATCTGGACAGAAACATCAGCAAAAGGACTGTCATAGTTCCATCCTTCTAGGCCACCACTTCTCTGCGCACGTGCGCGCTCCTCCAACTCTTCAGCAGAGAAGGGTGTAAACAAATCTCTTGCCTGTGTCGTTTCGATGTCCTCCCAGTGCTCCCTGAAATATCTTTCGTCGTCAAAGTCATAGTAAAGCCTGCTATAGAGGTCTTCGCTAAGGGTAGCACCTGTGTCCGTCTGCTGCATCTGGGACGTCAGGTATGAACCAGGGTGCAAAGATCGCACCTCGGTCTCTGTGACTTCAGTGTCAACTTCTCCTACAGCTTGAACCTCGCAAGACGAAGTAGATGAATATGACAATTGCAACTCCTGTGAAAAGGGTTCGTCACTGTCGTCCAGAGAGTCTGCCTCCTCCCAACAACTGTTCAACTTCAGCGTTCAAAGGGCTGTTCGTCTGTAAGCCGAAAGACGAGGAATGAGTAGCAACACCGCTGTTGAGCTGGTTCGATGGAGCTGTATTTCTGACAGGGGGTGGGGAGAATTCTTCTTCGTAAAAGAAGTCTGGGGACGTCTGAAGGGAAGAAAGGGTAGCTGGTGGTGGGTTGTTGCGGAGCTCAGTCTGTGTCAACGGAAGCGTGGGATCATAATCTTGCTCTGATATAGGCTGACGTTCGGCATACTCAGCTCTAGATCCCAACCCCTCTCTCAGAGGCGTACTATTAAATTTGCCACTTTTTGGGGGTTCAGCAAGAGGGGAAGCATTGTAGCTGTCATCAGCGGATACCAGCTGATTGGAGGCGTTATCTCCGGGGGGTTGGAACCTTTCAGCCATCAGCTTACCCGCAATGTCCTCTGAAATATGGTGCTTAGTGTGGCAGTTGCAAACACGAAGGGAAGGGGAAGTGTCTCTGGAAACTAGCCGTAGATGGCTGGAAAGGGAGATTTTTTGTGTGACGTTGTTCAGTTTGTTTGCCGTTTGAGATGGAGAGCCTTTTATATGTGATCTTTGTGGTGCCCTCACACAACTCACACAAAACCATCACAAAATTCACACTGTCAGTGTGAGAGTTTTGATTTTAAGGTTGACGTTTGAGAGTTTTGAGATGCGTCTCACAAAATCATCACAAAAGATTCACAAAAAATGTGTGATGTTTGAGACGATTTTTGTGATGATCACAAAACGTTCACAAAAAGTGCTACAACTCAACAAATATTCACAAACCATGTGTGACGTTCGAGACGATGGAGTGAGACGAATGAGACGACGGCGGCGAAAAGAGCAAAGCTCTCACAAATCGTCACACAAATCGTCTCACTTTTTGTGACGCCCTAAATCGTCACAAACCGGAGCACAGGGTTAGCAAAAGTTATGCATCGCAGCATACTACAGTATGTAGGAGTAGCAGAAAGGGGATTCTTTAATCGTGACTACACGTACTGCAATGCACCGTACGCAGTGACAGTGCGACTTCCGACCCCGACTTCGGTGCCGTCGCAACCCTGCTGTGGCACAGGCCTCACCTGCTGCCGATTTCCCGCTATCACGCTTGCTTATTTAGGGCCTGATTAATCACTGAACCCTTTTGTGAGGTGAGTTTCTGCTGAAATTGTCGTGCCTGGAATAATCACAGCCAGAAAAACAAAAGTTTTCAGGCTTTGTTTGTACAGGTCCTTGTGTTTATTTCTACTCTGTTTGTTTTCCAGCGACCGATCTGAGGTTCAGATTTGATTCGGATTCTCGAGGACGTCTCTTTTACCATCACGACGATTTTGTTTACAAGGGGGGGCGGGGGGGGGGGGGGGGGGGGGGGGGGGGGGTCGCGATATAGTGCTACCCTGTAGCGGTGGGCCTAAAACGGCAGTATATCGAACAAGGCACTATAAGAAAATGAGATTTACGGCTTTTTTGCAGGCCACTTCCTTGCATCACTGGTAAGAAAGACCGCTCGCAGGACGCCATCACTCCTACTTTACATCTCCACTAAAGACTCGAGTCTAATCGAGCATTTCTGTTATTAGTAGCTGCCGAGCCGTCGCATTGACTTCCTCCTGTTTCGCAGCCATAAATGCCTGCCTACACTTTCGCAGATGTCCAATTGCATCATCGACCCTGCTTTTTTCCTCCATAGTCTCTAGTTCTAGTTGAGTTAGCAATAGCACAATATCTTTCCGCAGCAGCAGCGGCTCTCGGGCAGGACGTCCATCCAACTGCCTCTTTGGAGACCCTTTGTTTTTCGCTCAAAATTCGTGCCACCATTAGAAGTATAGCACTATATCGGAGCTGGCACTAACAAAGATGGCACTATATCGCGACCCCCGTATCTACCACTGTGGGGGGCCGATTCAGCACCACCCAGGACGTGCCGAGCAGCTGACACGACAGCGCCGGTACAGCAGGGACTGCGCACTCTGACGTCGTACGCCGTAGGGCGATCCGGTAGTGAGGCTGCTGGCGACGGAGCGGGCGAGACGAAGAGAGTCTTTTACCAATCTGAGACGATACATGTGTATACACACGTGTATTTCTACATTCGGGAATATGAAAGACATGCAGATGCTGGGTTGCATGGCCGTTGTAGTGCGGACTCGCAATTGAGCACCTCGTTTTAAAGGCATGGAGAGCTAAAAAGGAACTGTACGCAAGAAGCGGTGTGTGGAAGAGTGAGCCTGAGGAGTAATTTTGTCTCCGCCAGAAATACCGGTGAA
Source organism: Chondrus crispus (assembly GCF_000350225.1). NCBI lineage: Eukaryota > Rhodophyta > Florideophyceae > Gigartinales > Gigartinaceae > Chondrus > Chondrus crispus. The sequence continues at coordinate 259,946 of NW_005178661.1, read as the reverse complement.
TTCCGGGGAGCGTGTGCCTGGCGGCGTGTGCTGAGGTCTCCTATTCCAATGCAGAGCTGGAATTATAGGGAACGCACCGGCAAATTATAAGGGAAGCGAAAGCATGCCGGCATCTCTTTGCACCGACTTCCTTTCTGTTACGTCTGCTGCACGAACCCTACCACTTCGGCAGCCGCTTACGGAGGGTCGGACATCGAGCGCACTGACGAGGGCCGAGAACGAGAGGGTCGTCCTCCGATTTGCGTAACCCGATCTACGTGATCGGGGCACAAGCACGGACAGTTGGCCCTCGTGGGGCCGCCACCGACAAGACTCGACTTCGCACCGCCGATACGCGCGCGCGATGACATAAAAATCAGGATAAAGGGTGGGGATGCCCTCGGAAAAGACAGCCCTCGACAGGACACCCGCCGTCGAGGGGCATCGCAAAAGGACCCTGTCTCCCTCTCCCTGTCTCCCTACCTCTACCTCTACCTTTATCTCTATCTATTTCTTTCTCTTTTTCGGTGTCTCATTCGTCTTTTCCTGTCTTTCTAAGAGTTGTACAAAGATATACTCTAACCACGAATGTATCACCTCAACACTGTGAATTGCTACACCTCCCCTAACCGCTGCTTTCTAAAAGTTGCTCGGCGCTATATTACGAGAGCACCCGATCCCAGTCACTACTGTAAGTAGCCACTATAATGATATTGCTTCGTTATCATACCACTTACGCATCTACATCTACTGCACTGTACACGTGTGCACTTGTGCACTTGTGCGCGAGATCACGACGATTGAGGCTCTCATGCGTCGCAACGAGAAAGGAGCAACGCTCCCAACACAAATCGTCGCACTCCGCCAAGTCTTCGTGTGCAGAAAGGCTGCTTTTTATACTCTGAAAGACAGCGTGAGCATTTCTCCGATTCAATCATGGGTATTGACACCGCTTTCGTTCCTTTTTCCACGTTTGCACCGGGGCTTAGGCCTGCTTCGCGTGCCGCTCCAGTATGCTCCCGCAACCAGCCAAAAATGATTGCTCGGGAGAACGTTCAAGGAAGTGAAGAAATCAAGAGACTTCAGAAGAAACTCGAAGAGCTTCGGGCCATGCGCGAGCGTATAGCAAAGGAAAAATCCGTTCCTCCACCGCAAGCCAGTACACCACCGCCACAAGCACCGGCGCAACCTGCCGTCCAAAACGTTACTCCCTCTAACAATACCAACCTTTCCTTTGCGCTTGGAAAACATGGAGAAGGGAGTCGCTTTCTTAGTATGTCCGCGGTAGAGGCTGAAGAGCACTTCCCTCGCATTCTCACAGTTGCTGGGCGTGTCCCAGAACTAACAGTCAAGGAGTTCATGGAAACACCGCCCGTGTTGCAGAATCGACCGCCCAACGCTGGAAATATGTTCGTTACTATGCTCCCACCCGGGTACCAAGGGCAAATCATTGCAATGCAAGGCTTGGAAGTGATTGCAAAGTGCATGGACCCGGTTGCAGTTCTCATCCCCGCTGAAGAGTTGTCAGCGGCACAGCTCTCTATTTCTGATGATGCTGATATTGCTGTGGTAGTAGAAAGAAACGTATCCAAGCTCGACTTTGACAAGACTAAGTTTTATGCATGGGCCGTTGGAGGCCGTGTCAAGGTGGGATGGGTCAAAGAAATGCCATCGCCGGACAATGCCAAATGCTTGGGACAGGTTGTGTTTGGCATGCTCGAGGAGAAGGAGGAGCTGAGAAAGAAAAAATCTTGTTGGGAAGAAGAGAATGAGACGTATAGTGCTTAGCGCTGTGAGTTAAAAAACTCTCTTACCGCACGGCGGGACCCGGATTTGTATGTTTAAAGGGATGGCATATGGGGTTTAATTTGCATTTACTTGAAATTGATGGGGACTCATCTCAAATACCATGCTTAGGAAGGCGAGTCAAACTCGGATAACCGCTTGCTTACCGCTCTTTGTCCGTACCTTGATACGACTGCTTCTATAAAGCATGTTCCCTTTTCTTCATCTGCCGCAACAACTGCCCACCGGACCGGATCTCCCTCTACCTCAAGCCTCTCTAAAATGTGGTCGTTCAGTTCTTTCGAATTGCGTTTGTCACGAGAAACTTCAAGAGCGACAAAATGCAGCGTCATTCCACTCCATTTGTTAACAGCTTTGGGAGCGACAGCAGTGGCCCCGTTCACATGCGAAGGGGTCGCCATTAACCAGCGACAACGGCGACTTTTTGATGTCTGAGATTCTGTTACATTTGGCTTCGCACAGCGGAGGCTATTGCTTCTGCTGGGGTTATACTGGACAAGGCTTGAAGATATCGAGCCGACGAAACCGCTCGTGTGTGCCTCCGGCTGCATATTCGTTCGCTCTGACTTCTTGATTGCTTTAGAGCAGTGATCGAATAACCCTGAAACGATGGGCGCGACCGTCGACGGCACTTACGGGGAGGCAGGTACTTGACTGCGAAAGCTTCTCTGGTCGATGACAAAAGGACTTCGTACTGTATCTCCGGTAAGCGATGGGAATTTTAGTGAAAAAGTCACATGATGATATTAACTGGATCCTCTATGCAGGATTTGAATTCCTTCAACCACTGGGCTCCAACTGCCCCGTCGACGACACGATGGTCACAACTCAAAGTCACACTCATATAGGTCTTAATGCTGAAACCAGACTCTGCTGTTCCGTCTGGCACGACGCGTGTGTCGGAACTTCCGACAGCCAAAATTGCCGCTTGCGGAGGGTTGACGATGGCGGAGAAGTTATTAATTCCGAACATTCCGAGGTTGCTAATCGTAAACGTGCCACCCATGAATTCCTCTGGAGCCAAGGTGTTCTCTTTGGCTTTGCCAGCTAATTCTTTAACGTTCTCAGATATTTCCTTCAGGCCCTTCCTATCTGCTTCTTTGACGATAGGTGTTATAAGGCCTTGGTCAGTCTGGACAGCGACCGAAATGTCGGCGGAATGAAACATGCGTATCTTGTCCCCCATCCATTGCGCATTGACTTCCGGGACTTTGCGCAGCGCTGCTGCTGCTGCCTTGATGACAAAGTCATTGACACTGATTTTGTAATCTCCGTCCTTTGCCTTTGAATTGATAGATGATCTCATCGCAACCATAGTGTCCACCTCACAGTCAACAGAGAGATAGTAATGTGGCACAGTTTGCTTGGATTGCAGCAAACGTTCCGCTGCAACTCGCCTGAACTTAGATGCTTCAACATCGGTGAAGGCAGACATGCCGATCGCTGGCTGAGATGGAGCAATCATCGGTTCTTGCGCTGGTTGCAGGCCTGACGTGAGCGCTTCTTCAACATCTGCAGCAATGATGCGACCGTCAGGACCAGTTCCCGCTACTTGGGAGAGGCCCACACCTGCATTCCCAGCAGTCATACGGGCCAGCGGGGAGGCGAGCACACGAGATTCCGGAGATATGCTCTGAGGGGCTGGTGCTGGCGCTGCTGCTGGAACAGAAGCTGTTGAGAAGGGTTGTGGAGCCACTGGCCCGGGTGGCTCCAGTTCCGGTTCTGATGCCGGCTCAGCTTCGGCGCTTCCATCTTCCTGAGGTTCGTAGTCCCTGAATGCTGCAATATCCCCCTCTTCCTCGACAATGATTGCCATGAGCTTCCCAACGGGAACATCAGCAGAGCCTTCCTCATAGAAAACCTGTGGAGCGCGAATTCGAGTTGAATCCAAGGTGAAGAATACATGTTAGATTTTCGATTCAGCGTTCATGGAGTCCCAGCCTTGCTGCGTCAGTTGATGCGTCGCATTTTTTTCAAAACAAATAAGCGTGACTCATTGTGGTTAATGGATACATACCCTTGCCATGAAGCCATCGTCATTATATTCATATGATCTCGTTGCCTTGTCCGTTTCGATCTCTGCAATGACATCTCCGCCTTCGATAGGATCACCCTCCTTTTTCTTCCATTCCTGGATGGTTCCGACTTCCATAGTTGGAGACAGAGCAGGCATTCGGATAAGCTTATGATCAGGGAGCGTTGATAGCGCCCGTGACATGGACCATCCTGGGGTTACAATGCGAGCACCGCGCTGAAGCGCAATGCGCATTAGTGAGAAAGCCATCAAGGCGAGGGACGCGATGGTGGTTTCGTTTTCGCCTCCCCAAAACTGTGCAGAAGGAGAAGGAGAACCAGTACTTATCTTGCTGGCCGATCGGAGAGGTTCGATCAGTTATTGGAGGAATGATGCAAGAGAGGCAAACCCACCAAAAACCCCAGTTTGGTGGGCCCGTATTTTTTTTACATGTTTTTTTTCCTCCATGATTGCCACTGGGCTTATAAGTAGGGGCAGTGGCTGCTCTCTGTGGGATTGATTGTGCTCTACTCCTTTAGGAATGTGCTTGAGGGTGCTTCTTCTTCACTTAAAACGCCAGCGCATATCACACACGAGGAATGGTATGAAGGAATCCAGTTAAGAAAAAAGTAGCAAAAATTTGCTTAAGACTGGTGAAAATCACGCAGAAGCCTTCAGGAAGGAACGGAAAAAATCTTTACAGCTCAGGCTGGGGAAAACCAGACATATCGCATTCGCGCGGCTCCAAGCAGACGCATCCAGGCAATCACGCCAGAGGAAACAAATACAAAGACACTGTTCCTTCAAGTCAAAAGCATGCTGCGCAGTTCGGACGTCGAGACGTTTGTCCCCATGCGCCCTACTGTGCTCTGGCTTCAGCAGCAGCGATAGCAGCGGCCTCTTCTGCAGCATCAGCGGCCTCTCTAGCTGCCTTCTTTTGTTCTTTCAGAATAGCCTTCATCTCGGCAACACGTCGCATATATCTATCACATAGAGACAAGGCATACAAGTTCCATTGACCGAGGGGTTAACACGACAGGCTCACTTAGATGGATGTAGCATTTAACTGCTTGTCGCAAACTTACTGATCATGCTGGCATTTTTCGTATTCGTGGCGTTCTTCTTCACAGCGGAATGGAAGGAAAAAGTTCTTTCGGCGACATTTGTTCAACGGGATAAGCTTGTGAGCGCAAAAGTCTCTCCAGTGATTCGGGATTCCTGGATTAGTGCAAAGATATCTATTGATGTTAGAAAAACGTCCTGACCGTGTCTCTTCCTGAACCTAATGGGAAAGTGGAAGGCGCCACTTCTCTAACTAGAGACTGTATTCAGTTGCCATTCAACTTACGCGCCTCCATCATCTCTTCTCGAGTAACTTGCATTTTCGCTTCACCAACTATTCGCGGAAATTCCCCAACCGCATGTTATCGAGATCAGTGACCACATGGGGACAAGCGAGACCAATAGTCAGAAATCTCCTATGAGCGTTTGAACAAGAATCGTGGGATGGTTTAGCACCGATGCGTACCTGGTTCGTTTCCACCCATGATTGCGGTGCTATGACGCTGTACCCGTGCTCGCAAGAATCGGCGATCGGGAGATGGGCTCCAATGCAACGTGCAGTTGCGACGTTCAGCCTGATGATGGTTCCCTGGCTCATTGGAGTTCTCAATTCCAGGCTCCGAAAATCTGCAAAAAATTCTGAAAGCTAGTAATTGGCGAGTAGGCCCTTGAAGGGCCCGCATACCCACCCTCTTGAGTGCTACAGTATCTCTCATGGTTTAAACACTTATGCGGTGCTGGCAAGTGACCTTGCTGGTATCGACAGGGCCAGTTGTGGCGGGAACTTTCTTTCCGGCAAGTGTTCTTCCGACGGAAACGCTCCTGTTCACGCGAGCACTCCCAGTCGGAAGCAATGCCGCATTTGGGAATCGAGCTGCTTTCGCGTGAATAACGTTCTCCGAGCGGAGACAGTCGCAGGCTTACGTCCAAAGTCTTTTTCTTTATTGATCCCGTGAAAACGAGAACAGCGCAGTATGACTGACGTTGCATCAGCATGGGAGACATGCACGAGAAGAATTTCTCGGGGATCCGATGTCAGTGCTGGAGAATGGAACAAGTCTCTTGAAGCTCTGCTTTCCTCAGGAATGGGCAGGATACTTGGTTTGTGGGCTGTGCGCTTATACGAGGACCGTATTAAAGCTCTGGGCGAGAGACTGCAAGCAGTCGTCAGTGCAAGGACTTGCCGTGAGGAGGACGTTCGGGAAGTAATTGCTATCGTTTACATCGAATTCGAGGAGATGTTGCGAAGCATACGGGATCTTGAGAACCAGCTTCGCGATAGCAGTTCTGAAATCGTGCAACGGTTCATGTTGAACAGTAGGACCATTCTTGAGTTGATGGTTCCTCCATCTTTTCCTAATGTTATACATCGCCTGCTCGGAAACCAGGCAGGCACCCACGTATCGGATTCTCTACAGAATTTGTCAGAGCTCATGGGAAAGGCGGAGCAAGCTCATGCGCTTTGCGTTCAATTGAATGGCTTGGGCTTTTCACGCGTTGTCGAAGATGTTGTTAGTTGCGTTGTGTTTGAGAATATTGATGGGGTCGTGGGGGAAAGAACAGCTGCAGCGCTTGGCGAAAGGGCGTTGCCGACTATGTGGGAATGGGTTGAGGAATTTTTGGTGCCATGGGTGAGAACTGTCTTGCCACAATCTGTGAGTTCAACAAGCTCTTTGCCGGTAGGTGCCCAACAGAGAATTATACAGAACGGGGTGGATGAAGCTCGAGAGCAGCAGGTTTGCCAATGGAGAAAACGAATGTCGTTTCATTTACACAACAGTGTTGGGAATATAAGAATTGGGCAACTCTTGACTCTCATAGATCTATTTCCCGAGAGCATGCCCGCCCTGGAAGATTTAAAAGACTGTATTGCGTCAACAGACCTGAAACCTGATGTGACTAACGCTTTACGGCAACAATTCACAGACAAAATGCTTAATGCCGGAACGATGACTTCGGAAATTCTAAAGCAGTACGTGAATATGATCCGAGCTTTGCGATTTCTGGACAGGAGTGATGTGATTCTGGAAAACGTCAGTGGTCCTGTACATGATTATTTGCGCCGAAGGCCAGACACCGTGAGATGCATTGTGAGTGACATGACTGGGGATGGGGAACTCTATCAAGAATTGAAGAGGGGTCGCACAAAAAAACCTGCGGACGAAGATGGAGATGGACAATCAAGGGACGACTCTCAAGCACAAAGTCGGAGCGTACGGGAACAGGATGAACATGAATGCTTGTCAATAGATGGAGACCTGGACGCAGATCTTCACTTCGACGTGGATGCGTACAACAATTGGGAACCGGATCCAATAGACGCACCTTCCCGCGACGGTAAGTGGCGATCAGGAGGGGATGCCATCAAGACCCTTGTGGCTATCTATGGTTCAAGTGAACAGATTGTAAACGAATACAAGGGCCTCCTTGCGGACAAGCTTT